>NC_058137.1:20564743-20875040 GCF_011075055.1 Mangifera indica | reverse complement strand
TATATAAACTCACTCTCATGTTTTTTTCATATCATTCAAACTCTCATTCTCACCTTTATTTTTACTCAATATTTGATATTATAAGTTTGTTCAGAAAGAAACAAATTCATATTTCTAAATTCGAGTTAAAAAAGTCAATTTGTGAAAACAAGGTATTTATATGAATCTTAACCCAAAACTTAATTTTATTTATTAAATTAAGTTCGTATATTATATAAAGGGGAAATTTAGATATTTGATAAGATATTAGAGTGTTAAATAAAATGTTAGAAAAATATAAATGATATTTTGATATTAAACAATGTATAAAAGTTTTAAATGAAATTTTAAGAAAATAAAAGGATATTTGAATAAAATTTAGGAGCATTTCAATATAAGACAATGTATATAAATGTTAAATAAAATATTAGATAAATATAAAAGTATTTTAAAATTAAAAAATATAAGAGTATTAAATAAAATACCTCTAAAATAAAAAAATAGACCGGGAATGAGGATTAAAATCCTTCATGAGGACAAAAACAACGAATGAAGTATTCTATCCTATCATTCCTTATCGGAATCCCTCTAATGGTGTTTTGACAGAACTTTATAAATATAATTTTTGAAACGCATCAAAACTTAGGCCAAAATAAATTGGTTGGCCTGGAAAATGTGATTGCCTTGGTGGCTGCTAATTTTGCATCTCACCTCAATTGGATTTCGTCAATGAAAATGTCTTTTTGCTCACAACTTCATTTTTTTTTGGCATCTAGTTAGTTTTATTTATATCATGTAGAAATTTTGCAATATACAATTCTATTGAAAGCATCAAAATTGGAAAATAAACTTCATATTCAGAAAAAAAAAAAAGAAAGAAGGATAGCCAAAAGTTTCGTGGGTCAGTGGGGATGCAAGTAGTCGTATATATATAATTTCAAAGAGAAAATTTCCATTCCATGCACTTGAGTCAAATTTTGAATTTTTAGACAATACATAATATATATTTTAATGTGTCAATAAATTAATTATTATTTGTAAAGAATGTTAATTCTATAGAGTTGAAAGTCTTGAAAGTGAGGTCAAGAAATGAAAAATAAGAAAGATTACGATGCATAAATAATTAGAATAAATTTAAATATAATAAATTATATGTTAATATATGATTAGGTGGTATATTATTTTTAATTATTTAATTATAAAATAACATATTATTTTTATATTTAAAATTATATTAATTAGTTATATACATAATTTTATTGATAAAAAAATTCTAAATTTCTTATGGCTAAAGGGCTATTTCTCACCTATAAGCGGTTAAAGTTAACGAAACTCTAACTTCTTAAAATTTTATTTTTTTTTCCCCTTCAAACCCTTAAAACCAACAATTTTCCCCATTGGCCAAGTTTTAAAAAAAGAACATTGCTTCCCCAAGGTTTTGTTTTCAAAATTCGACGTCATCTTTAGAGCTTCTCTAATGGCATCTCATTTTTCTTCCTCCAACGATCACTCCCTCACCATATTTCCTTCTAATTGATGATCGTAAACCTAGCAAGAGACAATACTTCATTGAGAAAGACGAAACATTGTCTCCCTGACAAAGACGAGATTTTTCATCTTCGTTAGATCTCGTTTTCATCTTCCCAACAAACTTGAGTTATTTTTGGCATCAATCGACTCTCTCCAAGCTTTCAAACAAGAGAAGTTTAGCCACTAGAGGGAGAAGAGACATCAAGAGTTATCTGTCATCCACAACAGTATCAGATTTAACGTCAAAGATTTAAAAACTAAATTCTAGGGGGGAACTGTCATTTTTTAAAACTTGGGTTAGAGAAAAACTTTTTGTTTTTAAAGTTTTAGTTTATTTTTAATATTACAAATAAAATAACGATTTTATCCCTAAAACCATTAATTTTAACTATTGATGGATAGATATTTGAGATTTTTAAAGTTAAAAGGTGGAAGCTTAAGATAAGAGGATACTTGGGGTCGAAATAAGTCCTTTGGCCATTTCTTGTCCCAACTTTCTGTTCATTAGTGCTTGTCATGCAAAGGCCAGTGTTGATGCTGATATGTTGTTAGAGTATTTTAATCTCTATCCTTCAATCAGTCACAGGAACAAAATGATGTTTATAATTCTTTATTATTATAAAATAATATTAATTTATTTGTAACTTTCAAAAACATAAATAAAATAAAAAAATTAAGTGGTTGGACAGCTATTTCTTGACGGCATTTTTCATCAAGTAATATTATATATATTTATTTTAAATATATACATATTTATATATACCATTATATGATTGAGTGTTATTTTATCATCAATTAAAACTCATCTAATCATATAATGATATATATAAATGTATATATATTTATATACCTAAAAATACTATACATAAATTTATTATTTTACATTACATTGATTTTTCTTTCTTGTTAAGGCCAAGCAAAATTCTTCACGTTTACTTAATACCATTAAACTTTGATGGGATTAACATTGTTTAAAGACATAAATGTCAAAATTAAGAAAGTGAACGGAAATCTCATACTGGTACGTTATTATTATTTAATTTTATAGATAAATAAAGTAGACAAAAAATCTCATAATAATAGTTTATTATTAGCCACAATTTCTTCCTTCGGCAAGATTCTAGCTTTTTTATTGACCAAGACTCAACAGGGAGGGTCCATCTAGCCTTGATTTTGTATTTTGTGAAGTCAATGCCAGATCAATAGTTTTTCGTGCACACTAAAAATTTATATTATAAAAAAAATTAAATTAAATGTTTTATTCTAAATTATAAAAATACCCTAAATTAAATTAAATGTCTCATCTTACTCTAAACTAAGTAAAAACACCTCATTTTCAAAGTCTCAAGTAAAAATACCTTAAAAAATTTTTTAAATATCAATACTACTTTTCACCACTTTTATATAAACTCACTCTTGTACTTTTCTCGTATCATTCAAACTCTCATTCTCACCTTTATTTTTACCTAATATTTGATAATATAAGTTTGTTCAAAAGGAAGAAAATTCATATTTCTAAATTCGAGTAAAAAAAATCAATTCGTGAAAAATAAGGTATTTATATGAATCTTAGTCCAAAAATTAATTTTATTTATTAAATCAAGTTCATATATTATATAAATGGGGCATTTAGATATTTGATAAGATATTAAAGTGTTAAAAAAAATATTAGAAAAATATAGATGGTATTTTGATATTAAACGATGTATAAAAGTTTTAAATAAAATTTTAAGAAACTAAAAGGATATTTGAATAAAATTTAGGGGTATTTCAATACAAGACAATGTATATAAATATCAAATAAAATATTAGATAAATATAAGAGTATTTTAAAATTAAAAAATATGAGAGTACTAAATAAAATACCCCTAAAATGAGATAATAGACCGAGAATGGGGATTAAAATCCTTCATGAGGACAAAAACAATGGATGAAGCATTTTACCCCACCATTCCTTATCAGTATCCCTCTAATGGTGTTTTGACAGGTTTTTTAGTAGTGGGCAACCCACCTTACAAATCTTATTCTATATATTCATTATGATTATCATGGTTTCATTACTATTTTGGTGTGCTTTTATGGATGTCATTTTTAGTATTTACAATTATAATATATAACATAATCCCTATAAAATTAATATCAAGAACTCTTTAACTAACAAACAATTTCATAGTTCAAAAAATCCTAAAATCTTTAACTTATCTTTATATTATAAACTTGAATATGTTTGCAAATGAGAATATTCACACATACATGTATATCATTGTATAGTGCGGTATAGAAATTCATGGTACAGATGTAGTGTAAATATTATAAGAGAAACTTTGTAAGAACAAGTAAGAACGAAATTAAACATCTCATTTTCATACATCATTATAAAGAGATTCTAGTTTGATAAATTCAAATGGAGTAACAAATAAACCAAAGGTCAAAAGTGTCATTTTAAACCATTTGAAGTGTCACTTCCTGTTTTTGTTTTATCTACTACTCTATTTAAATTTTTTAAATCAGAATATTTTTGTAATGATGTTTGAGAAGGAGAGGTTTAATTTCACCTTTACTTATTCATATAAAGTTTTTCTTATATTGTTTATACTAAACTCATTCTTTCTTTTTGAGCCAAAAATAAATTTGCCCCAATTGTTTAAACATATTTTTTATTTAAAACATATTAAGTTTTCTCATTATCAAATTAATTTAAATGAAAAAATAATTGAAAAAAATATAAAATTGTTAAATAAGCAAAAACTAAGTTATTAAATAAAATTAAAATTTGATTGATAGAGTTTAAGATTGGGAGATTGAAAAATATGTAGGTAGAGAGATTGGGAAATTGTGTTAGAGAGTGGGAGGAGAGAGAGTTTATATAAAAAAATATTTTTGGTGCCCAATCTCTAATTCTTTTTTAAATTTTCTTATTTTTACATGACCCATTATAATAGCGACCTATGCCAAGTTGCCTTGTGAGCCTAATTTTTAGGCCCATGGGTTTAATGCTACAGCAACAGATTGTGTCCCTACTAATCAAGTCAAATAAAGAGGGTTAGGTTTGGCTACTAGTCAACCTAACCCTCTGACATCTATACTTAAATCCTTAATTTTTTATCGAGAAAAAAACTTCAATTTTTCTGCAAAATAAACATTTTCAACATACAAACCATAACCTAACATAATATTAAAAAGAAAAAAAAAAAACCTTTCTTTCATCCTCTAACAATAATTTCAAACTAAAAAACCTAATGTTGATTATAAAAAATTGATACTTTAAATGGATTTAAAATTAATCACAGTAACTTCAAAAATGGAATAAATCAATCAATACAAACCTTATAACTCATTTGGGAGACGAATTATTAGACCAAAAGATGGACTTTGTTCTCAGTCAACATCTTGATGCCTATCATTGAACACTTAACACTTCCAATATGAACTTGATCAATACAAACACAAGACAAAGATAAAGCATTGTCAAGAATGTACAAAATGAGACTTTAAATAGTTAATCAACCTTGGTCAAGGTCTAACTATAATCACTTAATATGTATTTCACATATGTGATTTTCTTTCAGCCGTTGAGAAGAATTTATTCACTCATATTAGGCTCCTCTGTGATTTTTGTCTTCTTTTTTTAAAGAATTCAACAGTTCATTGATATGGAGCATAAAACAAGCAAATATGTTGTGTAGTGATTTGTCACAAGTATAAACGGAACCCATCCAAGATCTTGGAATTACATAACAAAACATTATATTCTGTATCATCTGTGCCGGCACATATATTTCCTCGAATTTGAAACAGGAGTCCTCCAATTTTCGAGATTTCAAACAAAATGAAACAAACTGATATAGAAGAGAGGTTGTGTGATGAAGAAGAAGAAGAAGATGGTTATGATGCTGTTGTTGTGGGGTCTGGATATGGCGGCTCTGTTGCAGCTTTTCGGCTGTCAATGGCTGGGATAAAGGTATGCTTAGTAGAGAAAGGCAGGCAATGGGAAGCTCATGATTTTCCCACTAATAGTATGAAGATCATGTCAGCCTTAAGGGTGGAAAACAAGAACTTAGGTGTCAGCTTTGGCCCAAAAGATGCTTTGTTTCAGGTTAAACTTTCCCTTTTCTTCTTGCTTTTGTGGTGTTGAAGACTATTACATTCTCTCTGGAACTTACAGTTTGTTCTTGATTGCAGCTCTATGAACAAGGTGATTCTCTGGCAGCAATAGCTTGTGGGCTTGGGGGAGGTTCACTAGTCAATGCTGGAGTTATGCTGCCAACGCCAGTTCGGGCTAGAAGGGACCCGAAGTGGCCGAAGGAGTGGGAACGGGATTGGGATAGATGTGAAGCTTCTGCAGCGACCATGCTAGGAGTACAAACAGCTGCTGTCAGGTTTCCTGTTTCCAAAGTCATGAGGGAAATAGTGGATGGAGAGTTTGAAGCAAGTTGTGAAGACTTGGTGAAACTAAGCATAAATTTTGATGTTGAAGAATCACCACTCCATCCTATGAAGCTTCAACAGACAGGCAGCTGCTTAGCCTGCGGAAATTGCCTTGCTGGGTGCCCTTATAATGCCAAAAACTCCACCGACAAAAATTATATCCTTTCAGCAATCCAGGCATATTCTCTATAACTCCGTATATGTTTGAGCTTTGGCATATATAACTGTATTTTTATTTACACTGAATGATTTCAATCTGAATGTTTTGGTGAAGCAGGCAGGATGTATAGTTGAAACAGGATGTCAAGTTCAGTATGTGGTCAAAAACCCTCATCATGAATGTCACCAGGAAGGCAGAAGTATCAGAAAAAGAAGAAGATGGCTTGTTTATTTAAATGAGATTGACAATGTAGCGGCTGATTTTGTAATTCTATCAGGTAGGATCCACTAGTTACAAATGTTGGATATTTATCAGAACAATGTCTCAGAATTTATAACGAAGTTGGAAAAATATGTTTTGCAGCTGGTGTATTTGGCAGTACTGAGATACTTTTTCGGTCACAAATGAGAGGATTAGAACTCTCAGAAGTACTTGGTTCTGGATTCAGCTGCAATGGCAATACTGTTGCTTATCTTGCAGGAAGCCCTGCTCCACTTAATGCTTATGGATTAGACAGAAAGCAAATCCTGGAAAGACCCTTCGAAATGCGGCCAGGGCCAGCTATCTCTTCATCTCATACTTCTTCATTGGGTTTCACTATCCAGGTTTAACATTTCACCATGCTCAAAAACTCAATTTACTTTGCAAGTGGGTTTTTTTTTTTATTTTTTGTTCATCTTCCAGTGTGGACTCTTCTAACACTAGTGCTGTTATGCTGTAGAGTGCTGTTCTTCCAACTGCTTATCCCTACCTTGTGTTTAAAGGGATAGTATCTTATGGATGGCCAACTGGTTACTGGTTATTTCATGGGATTATAGACAAGTTAAAACATTTCATTGGTTTCAAATCAAGCCAAGCAGTGGCTCTTAATGCAATGGGATATGATGAGAGTGATGGGAAAATCGTTTTTGACAAGGGCACTAATAAAATTTGTTTCAGTCCACCCTGTGATCCTTTACTCCCACAAAAAATTAAGTTCTTTCAAAAGCTTGCCAAAAAATTTGGGGGAATCCTGTTTTTGTCGAGGTACAGAAGCACTTCAGTTCATCTTTTAGGTGGCTGCAATGCAGCTTCAGATCCTGCACACGGCGTCTGCAACTCCAATGGTCAGGTTTTTGACACAAAGGCTTCCACAACTGTGCACCCAGGCCTCTATGTTTGTGATGCTTCTTTAATTCCATGTTCTGTAGGCATAAATCCATCTCTTACAGTTGCAGCAGCAGCTGAGCATGTAAGTAAACACCTTGTGAAAGACGTCTTAGAGTACAAAAGCAAAAAAGGCATAGACCTTGCAGTTAAGACTGCTGACCAATACCCAATTTTCGTCAATAATAAAAAATCAAGGAGCTCTGATAGATCAACTGTTGAGATCAAAGAGACCCTTTCAGGGTATATTGGAGGTATGCCTTGCACTGCTTATCTGAAAATGAAAATGAACTCCAACAATTCAGTGAATGGAGAATCTCATCCACTTTTAAGAGGAAAAGTTGGAGGGCATATTGTTTTTGCAGCCATTGAAAAGGATCCATTACATGTTCTTGATGGAGAAGTAGACCTGTGCAAAGTGGATTACAGAACTCCTTACACACATTACATGCATTATCGTCTTCTTCTCACTTCATCTTCTGGTTTGAGGTACAATGCAATCCGAATTCAAATTCATTTTAACTTTTCTTCTGTTTCATAGCTTAATAAAATCTGATATTGTGCAGATATGTTCTTGAGGGACAGAAGATAATGAACCCCTTTCTATTATCGTTGTACGCTTGGAGGGAGGCAACTACATTGTATGTGACATTCAAACAAATTTCAGGAATAAGTTCCAGGCAAGAAATGATAAATATAACTGGAGAGCTTCGAATTTCGCTAATCGAGCTACTAAAGAGTCTCATGAGTCTTGAAGGAAATAGGAGAAGGTTCATAGGCCTTTTTGCACAGGCTCTCCTGAGAACATATATATTGCAAATACCCAGAGGGAACCACAAGGCCTGCATCCAGTTAGATTCTTATCATAAACCTTATCCAAACAGCACTCTTTATGAAATCAAAACAGGTATTCAGAAATTGAAATCCATGTTTTTAAGATCCTGAGAATGAAATTAGCTTAGAATTTACACAGAAACTCTAATTGTTTCTTTGGTTATGTACTTATAAGTTATCTATGTTTGACTACTGTGGATAATGCAGAAGATGGATCTATCATCAGTTGCAAGCAATGGATGAACAACCGAATTCCATGTCAGCTTAAAAGAGGGAAACAAAAAAATCCTGTTCTCCTTCTTAATGGTTATGCTATAGAAAGTTACTGCCTTCCATCAGAACCAAACGATTTAGTGAGAACTTTATTAGAAGAAGAGCATGAGATTTGGCTACTGCAATCAAGATTGCACCCTTCACATCCTTCAAACAACTTCTCAATTGAAGATATTGCAAGATTTGATATTCCTGCTGGTATAACAAGAGACTTACTCTTGCTGATTAAATCATGTTCTAAGTGAGAATTTTCTTAGTTCTTTCTGGCTTTTGCAGTAATTGCTAAGATCCTCGAATTGCATGGGAAGAGCAAAAAAGTTCATGTTGTTGCACACTGTGTTGGGGGCATGGCTGTTCACATGGCCCTCTTGGGAGGACATGTCTCATCAAACCACATTGCTTCTCTGTCCTGCACAAACTCTTCAATGTTCTTCAAGCTCAATGCATTGAGTAGATTCAAAATGTGGCTTCCCTTGATCCCTGTAAGCTTTTCCATTAGTTTTATCCATCTAAATTGGAAATTCGTTAAGACTTTTGCCCCACGACCTTAAATCTTGTGTAAGATTTAATTCACATGCACATATAACTTTAATCATGAAATCCTAATTTCATATGATACTGAATTGAAAACTCTAGCATTATAAGAATACCTAGAACATCATGCATCTAGAGTCTACCAAAAAACTATCAAGATTACCTGCATTAGAGTAACGGGTTGTCCGCTTGGGAAACCTCCCTTGAATGAAGACTTCAATGAGAGTTTTAGAGAGGGATCTAACTAATATATAATAGGTTAATGAACTCTCCCATTAAAGGTTCAATAAGTTTTAAGGGTTATACTAATATTTTCTATTCAGATCATAACTTTTTAAATATATTAGAGTTATTTTTATTGATCACTTAAAACATTTATAAACTGCAAATAGATTATTCAATTATTCGGTTTTATTAAACTAAAATCATGATTAATGTTAATGCATGTAAGAAAATTTTCTAACATCTTGTACTTTAACATAGTTGAATATTCTTGATTAGCCTTGGACTTGAACCTTAGATATTCACTTAACACACTGCAGGTGTCAATGGCCATACTAGGCAAGGACAAAATTTTGCCTCTATTGGACACATCGAAAACCAGTTTTCGACATCAGCTACTGAAATGCATAGCCTGTTTGATTCCACGGTATGAGAGATGCAGATACAAAGAATGTGAGGCTCTTTCAGGCATATTTGGCAACGCATTCTGGCATCAAAACGTAAGCCCTTCGATGCACCATTGGTTAAACAAGCAAAGCGCCACAAGAGTTCCCATGGCAGGATTTTCCCACCTCAGAAAAATTTGCAACGCAGGATTTATAGTGAACAGCCATGGATACAACTCATATTTGATTCATCCAGAGAGAATGGCAGTATCAACATTGTACATTTCTGGTGGAAGGTGTCTTCTTGTGACCCCAGAAACTTCATTTCTTGCTAACAAATACATGAAGCTTCACCAACCAAAATTTAGACATGAAAGGATCGTTGTGGAGGGCTTTGGACATTCAGATTTATTGATTGGTGAAGAGTCTTATAAGAAGGTTTTTCCTCACATTTTGCGCCATATAAGATTGGCTGACCAAGCAGAAAATTCTGTGATAAGTTCAGAAAAAATACGCAGTGGGGAGGCTTTAGCTTGGGAGGATGATTTTTATAATGGATTTGGCGGATTCGGAAGTTGGTTTTCTCCTTCTATTATTACTTTCCTTTTATTGTTTTGGCTTGCCATTTTGATTTCAATATTCATATGATTAAATTTCGCTCAGAATTACATTTACTGGACAAGACATCTTTTTAATATAATAAGAGAAATACTATTTACCTTTTTCAAACAAGTTACCGGTTTTTATAGTGAAAAGACTAGATAAATTTATGCGGTTGTTGTAAAATTTTGTCAAAATAAAATGAGAACATTTTAGGGGCATTTGGTTTAGGTTTTTTAGGATTATCTTGGTAATCTATCTTTTATTCTTTTGTTTAGTTTATCAGTAATAAAATATTATAGTAATCTTCTATTACTAATACTGACATGACAGGTAATATAGGTGATAATCTGATTACCACATTCACCTTAGATATTTAAATATTACCGAGGTAATCTTAATTTTATTATAATTATATTATTATTTATTAATTTTTGAGACAAAAATAAATTTATTTTTAATTATTATGACAAATAATATAAAAAATATTTAAAAATAATTATATTCAAGAGTATTTAAATAAAATAATTTACTAGTAATCTTTTATTACATTTAACCAAACACAATAATTATGTAACATCCCTCCTTAGAAGTACTACCCATCAAAGGAGAAATGTTACGAATTAATATTCGTAGCGTCTATTTTTTTCTTTTTAAAAATACTTTACAATAAATGCATCTTTAAAAGTGTTTAGAAAGTATTCCAAGAAAATTGAAAATCTGGAAGCGAACAAAAGATGTATATACTCATATGAAGACTCATCTGAAAGTATCTGAAAATAGGGAGTAATCATATGTAACTGTACCATAATCTCAAAAGTCAAAAGTCCATAAGAACATGTTACTGTATGCATGTAATAAAAACCAGAGATAACCTGCTCCAGCTGGATCTACCTACGCTGACCTGACCCTGCCTCGCAGCTACCTCGATCACCTGTACCTGCAATCAGGAAAGAAAAGGGAGTGAGTGATAAGAACACTCAGTAAGGGGAAAAATTAAGTAAACTATCCCTTTTTCCTGTTCTAACTCACTTTTGGGACTCAACCTCACATCTTAACCTTTATAAGAGATTGAGGGGATAATTTAGTTCACTCTTTACTATTTGGGTCATACTTCGTCCCATCTGGTGTCTATTTAATACTTTCTAGAAGCTAACTATAGGGATTTGACACTTTTCTAAGCTCAAGCTCTTTTTCTTTCACTACACTATTTCTGAATCTGAATTGAGCTCTACTGCGAGCATGCTCTACTGTGAGCGGACCCTACTAGGGGTCTATGTCCTACTACGGACGTGTCCTACTGCGGACGTGCCCTACTGCGGGCGGTGTAGTGTAAAGTGCCCCCTCATAGTTTATAGCATACATACGGATCTTATATTTTACTAAATTTGTTTCCATTTAATTTTATTCATAACTCACCAGACATTACTCTTGGGACGACCCCTAAATCTTGAGTCCCAAATTCTTTTTCTTATTTTTCTTTCTTTTTCTTTCCTTCTTTTCTTTCCTTTCCTTTCCTTTCTTTCCTTTCTTCTTCCTTTTCTTTCTTTCTTTCCTGCCCAGAATTGCAAAACACTGTTCACAGAACAGTCATTTAACAGGGCAACCTTCTTTTTCATACAATTTAACATCCCAAACGGTTTCTAATTCATACAAGCTATATATCGTTGAAAAGAGGATTCAAAGATCTTTCCAACGACCTATAATAGCACTCATAATTCAATAGATATGGCAGTCAAAATGTGAGCTAAACTCAGTGATAAAATTACGAAATACTGTTCACAGAACAGACATTTAGCAGGGCAGCATACTTTTTATACAATTTAACAGCCCAAATGGTTTATAATTCATACAAAATATATATCGTTGAAAAGAGGATTCAAAGATCTTTCCAACGACCTATAATAGCACTCATAATTCATTCAATCAGACAGTCAAAACAGCAGATAAATTCAGTGGCAAAAACTGCCTCCCCTGTTTTTCTTTAGTAAAACAGTCCTTTCGGTTTATACAATCTTTAACAGTCCAAATGATCTCTAATTCATATAAGCTATATATCATTGGAAAGAGGATTCAAAGATCTTTCCAACAAGATATAATAGCACTCATAATTCATTCAATAAGGCAGCCAAAACATGGGACGAACTCAGTGGCAAAAAATGTAAATATTCTGTAACTTTCTGCCATGAGCAAAATCACATACATAGACATCCCAAATGGCAAAACAACATTCCTCAACATCAAAATCAACATATATAATATAGATCTAAGGAACCAAAACCCTAAAACATATCACATATCAAGGAGGAAACCCCTTACCTTATTTCAAGCCAAATCTTTGAAAGTTGGCTTCCTCCTCTTTGTTTTGCTTCCTTTATCACCAAGATCACTTTAAATCAATACCAAAACACTCTAACATATTCACATAACATGCATATAAACATAGATGAAAGGAGAAGAAAGGAGATCTTTGGTTACCAAAGTTTCCAAGTGCTTCCTTTTCTTTTCTTTTCTTTCTTCTCTTCCAAACTCCTTCCAATCCTTCCTTATTTTCTTCAAGAAAGCAAAGAAAAGTATGAAGAATGTGGCTGCTGGAGCTTTTTACGGAAGAAGATGCAAAATAATGGAAAAGTCTTCTCTTTTTCTTTATCTAATAAGCCTTATCTCTTTCTCTTTTTCTTTTTGTCTTTTTCCTTTTCTTTTCTTTTCTTTTTTTTTTCTTTTTCTTTAGGTATACATATATATGTATATAAAAAAAAACACACCCATACATATATATATTTAAAATGAGAAAAATCTCAAAACAGGGTCAAAAGACATAATTACCCCTGAAATATACCTGAGGGTATTACAACTCTTCCCCCCTCACAAGAATTTCGTCCTCGGAATTCACAAAAACAACTCTGGATGCTTCTCCTTCATGGTTTGCTCCATTTCCCAGGTAGCCTCCTCTAACTTCTGGCTTCTCCACAAGACTTTTACTAGAGGAATCTGTCGGTTCCTTAGTTGTTTAATTCTTCTGTCAAGTATCTGAATCGGTTTTTCTTCATAACTAAGGTCTTCTGATAACTTAATATCTTCTGTATTCACAACCTGGAAATGATCACCAAGACATTTTCTTAACGATGAGACATGAAATACATCATGAATCCGGTCCATACTCGTTGGTAAGGCTAATCTGTAAGCCACTTTACCAACTCTCTCAAGTATCTCATATGGACCAATAAATCTGGGAGCTAGCTTTCCCTTCTTTCCGAATCTCATCAAATGCTTGAATGGAGCAACCTTTACAAATACAAATTCACCTACATTGAATTCCAAGTCTCGACGTCGATGATCTGCGTAGCTTTTCTGTCGATCTTGAGCTTGTTTTATTCTCTGCCTGATCAGTTGGACATCATCAATCATTTTCTGGGTCAATTCGGGCCCAAGGGATTGGGATAACACATCTCTCTCTCCTATCCCATCCCAATGAAGAGGAGAACGACACCTCCTACCATATAATGCCTCATAAGGTGCCATCTGAATAGTCGTCTGATAGCTATTATTGTAAGCAAACTCCACCAAGGGCAACATTTCTACCCACGTGGCTTTATGATCTAGGCAACAAGCTCTCAACATGTCTTCCAAAATCTGATTAACCCTCTCCGTCTGACCATCTGTCTGAGGATGATAGGCTGTACTAAATGCCAAATTAGTACCCAAGGATCTTTGGAGACTCTTCCAGAAAGCTGATACAAATCTTGTATCACGATCAGATACTATAGTCCTGGGTACACCGTGTAATCTAATAATTTCTCTAACATATAATCTCCCCAATTGATCTGTGGTAGTAGTATCTTTGATGGACAGGAAATGAGCTGACTTGGTTAATCTATCAACAATCACCCAAATAGCATTACATCCATTCTGAGCTCTAGGGAGTCCACTAATGAAATCCATGGAGATATGCTCCCATTTCCATTCTGGAATAGGTAGAGGCTGAAGTAACCCTGCAGGTCTCTGGTGTTCGGCCTTAATTTGCTGACAGGTGAGACATCTAGTAACAAACTCACCTATATCCTTTTTCATGCCTGACCACCAAAAATGTCTTTTTAAATCTTGATACATCTTTACACCCCCAGGGTGGGCAGTGTAAAGAGAACTATGAGCCTCTGTAAGAATTTTCTGTCTCAAATCAGTTATCTGGGGAACATATACTCGATCTCTGAATTTGAGAATTTCATTCGATACTTGAAAATCTGTCTCAAGTCTTGAACCTTTTGAAGTTTCTGTTGACACCATTCATCTTGTGTCTGAGCCTCTCGAATCTCATCTAGGAGAGTGGGTTGAATCTCTAACTTGGCGAGAGCCCCAATCACAAGCTCAATCTGCTCTCGGTCCATCTCTCTCTGAATTTCTCTCTGGACCGTCAATTGTGATATCATCACGTTTCTACTAAGGGCGTCTGCAACCACATTAGCCTTACCTGGATGGTATTTAATATCACAATCATAGTCTTTTACTAGCTCGAGCCATCGCCTCTGCCTCATATTTAATTCCTTCTGAGTGAAGAAATATTTGAGGCTCTTATGATCAGTATAAATATTACATTTTACCCCATACAAATAGTGTCTCCAAATTTTCAAAGCAAAAACCACCGCTGCTAACTCCAAATCATGAGTGGGGTATCGTGTTTCAAATTCTTTCAATTGTCTTGAGGCATATGCTATCACCTTGCCTCGCTGCATCAACACTGCTCATAAACCACCATGTGAGGCATCCGTATATAAATCATACTCAACTCCTTCCTCTGGAAGTGATAACACTGGAGCAGTAGTCAATCTTCTTTTCAATTCTTGGAAGCTTGTCTCACAGGCATCTGACCACTGAAATGGTATTGTTTTCTTTGTGAGGGTTGTAAGAGGTCTAGCTAATCTGGCAAATCCTTCCACAAACCTCCGATAATACCCTGCCAAACCTAGGAAACTACGAACCTCTTTGACTGTCTTTGGTCTTTGCCATTCAACTATTGCCTCAATCTTACTGGGATCCACTGATATACCCTCTGCTGAAATCACATGCCCCAAAAAGGTAACTCTATCTAGCCAAAATTCACATTTTGAGAATTTGGCATATAGTTGTTTCTCTCTCAATCTCTGAAGGGTAAACCTCAAGTGTTGTTCATGCTCCTCTCGACTGCAAGAATATACTAAGATATCATCAATGAATACCACAATAAATTTATCCAGGCAGTCATGAAATACCCTATTCATCAAATCCATAAATACTGCAGGGGCATTTGTCAATCCGAATGGCATCACTACAAACTCAAAGTGGCCATACCTCGTTCGGAAAGCTGTCTTGGGTATATCCTTCTCTGTCACTCTCACCTGGTGATAACCAGATCTCAAATCTATCTTGGAGAAGACCACGGATCCCTTCAACTGATCAAATAAATCATCAATCCTGGGTAACGGGTACTTGTTCTTAACTGTGGCCTTATTTAGCTCTCTGTAATCAATGCACATTCTCATAGACCCGTCTTTCTTTTTCACAAATAAGATAGGAGCTCCCCAAGGTGAATGGCTCGGTCTAATAAAACTATGATCTAATAACTCCTGAAGCTGTTTTTTTTAATTCTTGTAACTCAGCAGGGGCCATTCGATAGGGTGCTCTTGAAATAGGTGCTGTGCCAGGTGCCAACTCTATGCTAAACTCAATCTCTCTCTCGGGAGCTAATCCCGGTAGCTCACTTGGAAACACATCTGGAAACTCACGTACCACTGGTGTTTCCTCAATAGTTGGGCCTGACTCAACCTTGCTCACTATATAAGCCAAATATCCTGTACACCCCTTTTTCAACATTTTACTAGCTTTTAACATACTAATCATCAAACTCCGGATATGACCCTCACCGAACTCAAATTGATCTCCAGAGTCTAGGTTAAATCTCACTTTCTTCTTTTTACAATCAATTTCAGCTCCGTATCTCCCCAAAAAGTCCATCCCTAAAATCATGTCAAAATCTGGCATTTCGAACACAATTAGGTCCACTAGTAACTGTCGACCCTGAATCATAATACTCTGTCCTAGTAGCATCATCTCACTAATGACTGACCCTCCATCAGGCAATTCAATCATAATCCTCTGGGCTATTCTAACAGGTTGCAACTTTAACCTCTCAAGCAAACCTTTGGCTATAAAACAATGAGTAGCCCCACAATCAATTAAAACATAAATAGGAGTATCAAGATAGAGAATCTGACCCGTGACTGCTGATGGGTTAGCCTCTGCTGGGCCCTGGGTGATCGTATAAACTCTGGCTGTAGCCCCTCCTATAGGCTGCTGCTGCTCTACTTTAACTGGGGCAGCTGTACAGAAACGAGCAATATGTCCAGGCTGACGACATCTGAAACAAACTGCCTGACATGTCAAACACTCTCCTCTATGGTGCTTCCCACATTTCTGGCAAGCTGGTATCTCAGGTCCTCTTTGTTTCTTTCCACTCTTCCAGTTCTTTTTCATGCCTCTGAACTGGAGAGGTCGTTTACCCTTTCTGTCTCGCTCTGGCGGAGGGCCTCTTTGTGCTGAAGCTGAATCACTACTCACCGGGGGAGCTGGCATGGTAGTAGGAGGTGTAACCTTTTGCCCTGTAGTCTGACCAAACCTTCTCCTAACAAAAACCTCTGCCCTCAAAGCTCTATCAAGGGCCTCTGCATAAGTTCTGGGTGGCTGCGCCCCGGTCATAACGTCTCGAGCTATCTCTGGATCCAGCCCGTACACAAACTTCTGCATACGCCCTATTTCTGTGCTAGCTATCTTAGGGGCATACTGGGACAATTGATTAAACTTTGTGGAATATTCTTTTACAGAGTCTGTCCCTTGCACTAGACTGATAAACTCCTGGGCCCTGATACAAGTAACATCGGCGCCCCTGTACTCTGCCTCGAATCGGCGCCTAAACTCGGTCCATGTCATTTCTGAGACATTGACCGTCTCCCTGACTAAGTTCCACCATATTCTTGCCCCTGACTTGAAAAGATAAGTGGCATATCTCACTCTTTCTTGGTCAGTCATGTCAAACAAGGCCATGACACTCTCTACTGATTCTAACCACTCTTCAGCTGCTATTGGGTCCCTTGCACCATCAAATTTTTGAGGTTTGTGCATACTAGGGAGGTTGAAAATAGGATGCAACTGAGTCCTCACTGGGGCTGCTGTAGATACTGAAGTAACCTCTCTCATATCATGTCCCTGGATTGGCGGCGTATGAGCCGTCTCACTTCCCTGTGTAGGAGCACCTTTGTGCTCTCTCATCATCTCCCTAAATATCTCTCGCACATCATGTGCACTGAGTGCCCCTTGGGGTACCTGAGGGGCTGTTCCTTCACTTTGGCTCCTTTGAGAGGGATCTACTGGAGTTTGACTCATAGGTCCTGAAAATGAACACATTAGTTTCATAAAACTCAGCAGGTATAAATGAAAACTTAACTTACAGTGATCGGCTGCGAGGGTAGTCAGCGTGGCTGGAGGGTATTCCATCTCTGTATTACTTTGATTACTCCATTTTGTTTTAGAAAACATCTTTTAGGTTCCAAAATCATGCTTTGATACCAACTGTAACATCCCTCCCTAGAAGTACTACCCATCAAAGGAGAAATGTTACGAATTAATATTCGTAGCATCTATTTTTTTCTTTTTAAAAATACTTTACAATAAACGCATCTTTAAAAGTGTTTAGAAAGTATTCCAAGAAAATTGAAAATCTGGAAGCGAACAAAAGATGTATATACTCATATGAAGACTCATCTGAAAGTATCTGAAAATAGGGAGTAATCATATGTAACTGTACCATAATCTCAAAAGTCAAAAGTCCATAAGAACATGCTACTGTATGCATGTAATAAAAACCAGAGATAACCTGCTCCAGCTGGATCTACCTACGCTGACCTGACCCTGCCTCGCAGCTACCTCGATCACCTGTACCTACAATCAGGAAAGAAAAGGGAGTGAGTGATAAGAACACTCAGTAAGGGGAAAAATTAAGTAAACTATCCCTTTTTCCTGTTCTAACTCACTTTTGGGACTCAACCTCACATCTTAACCTTTATAAGAGATTGAGGGGATAATTTAGTTCACTCTTTACTATTTGGGTCATACTTCGTCCCATCTGGTGTCTATTTAATACTTTCTAGAAGCTAACTATAGGGATTTGGCACTTTTCTAAGCTCAAGCTATTTTTCTTTCACTACACTATTTCTGAATCTGAATTGAGCTCTACTGCGAGCATGCTCTACTGTGAGCGGACCCTACTAGGGGTCTATGTCCTACTACGGACGTGTCCTACTGCGGACGTGCCCTACTGCGGGCGGTGTAGTGTAAAGTGCCCCCTCATAGTTTATAGCATACATACGGATCTTATATTTTACTAAATTTGTTTCCATTTAATTTTATTCATAACTCACCAGACATTACTCTTGGGACGACCCCTAAATCTTGAGTCCCAAATTCTTTTTCTTATTTTTCTTTCTTTTTCTTTCCTTCTTTTCTTTCCTTTCCTTTCCTTTCTTTCCTTTCTTCTTCCTTTTCTTTCTTTCTTTCTTTCTTTCCTTCTTTCTTTCCTGCCCAGAATTGCAAAACACTGTTCACAGAACAGTCATTTAACAGGGCAACCTTCTTTTTCATACAATTTAACATCCCAAACGGTTTCTAATTCATACAAGCTATATATCGTTGAAAAGAGGATTCAAAGATCTTTCCAACGACCTATAATAGCACTCATAATTCAATAGATATGGCAGTCAAAATGTGAGCTAAACTCAGTGATAAAATTACGAAATACTGTTCACAGAACAGACATTTAGCAGGGCAGCATACTTTTTATACAATTTAACAGCCCAAATGGTTTATAATTCATACAAACTATATATCGTTGAAAAGAGGATTCAAAGATCTTTCCAACGACCTATAATAGCACTCATAATTCATTCAATCAGACAGTCAAAACAGCAGATAAATTCAGTGGCAAAAACTGCCTCCCCTGTTTTTCTTTAGTAAAACAGTCCTTTCGGTTTATACAATCTTTAACAGTCCAAATGATCTCTAATTCATATAAGCTATATATCATTGGAAAGAGGATTCAAAGATCTTTCCAACAAGATATAATAGCACTCATAATTCATTCAATAAGGCAGCCAAAACATGGGACGAACTCAGTGGCAAAAACTGTAAATATTCTGTAACTTTCTGCCATGAGCAAAATCACATACATAGACATCCCAAATGGCAAAACAACATTCCTCAACATCAAAATCAACATATATAATATAGATCTAAGGAACCAAAACCCTAAAACATATCACATATCAAGGAGGAAACCCCTTACCTTATTTCAAGCCAAATCTTTGAAAGTTGGCTTCCTCCTCTTTGTTTTGCTTCCTTTATCACCAAGATCACTTTAAATCAATACCAAAACACTCTAACATATTCACATAACATGCATATAAACATAGATGAAAGGAGAAGAAAGGAGATCTTTGGTTACCAAAGTTTCCAAGTGCTTCCTTTTCTTTTCTTTTCTTTCTTCTCTTCCAAACTCCTTCCAATCCTTCCTTATTTTCTTCAAGAAAGCAAAGAAAAGTATGAAGAATGTGGCTGCTGGAGCTTTTTACGGAAGAAGATGCAAAATAATGGAAAAGTCTTCTCTTTCTCTTTATCTAATAAGCCTTATCTCTTTCTCTTTTTCTTTTTGTCTTTTTCCTTTTCTTTTCTTTTCTTTTTTTTTTTCTTTTTCTTTAGGTATACATATATATGTATATAAAAAAAAACACACCCATACATATATATATTTAAAATGAGAAAAATCTCAAAACAGGGTCAAAAGACATAATTACCCCTGAAATATACCTGAGGGTATTACAAATTATTTATACCTACCAAATTTTATCAAATATAACAATCATTTATATCCAGTAATCTTGTAAGTAATCTATCTTCAAGGTAATCTTTTTATTTTGGTAATAAAATATTACCCAAACCAAACGCCCCTCTAAAGTAATAAAAATTTCATATGGCCAAATGACCATTTTCCACCTAAGGTTTGATGCAAACTCAACTTTTTATCTATTTATTATAAAAAATTCAAATATCTATCCGTCTATTAAATTTTATTGTTACCATCAAGAGTAAAATCGTTATTTAAAAATTTTATTTAAACATATATTTTAGGATTATCCTAAAATTTTAAAATATTTATTTTTGCCCCCTAACCTCTACTTTTTAGGTTTAAAAATTGACTTTTTTTTCTCAAGTTTACAGTTTTAAACTCTCATTTTTTCCATTACAGCCCCTCGATTTTTGAAAAGTTTTAGTTGCACCCCAATTTTCTTTTCTCCTTCTCTTAGATGACATATCGCCACCATCAATTGTTGGTCTCTCCCTCCCACCTCGCCAATCGCTTTGCCTTCTCACTCCGGCTATCTTTGTCAGGACAAATTTCGTCTTCCTCTCCAATGAAGACTCATCAAATGATTTTTTGTCTTCGTCTCCAACGAAAACGATTGGAGAGAGGAGAGAGAGTGGATTGTCAGAGACAGCTGAAGGTCGCCAAGGATTAGATCTGGAAATTGAGGGAAAAAGAAAGGGTGAAACTGAGATGTTTTAGAAAGTTGAGGGGTAACTGTAATGGAAAAAAAGATAATAGTTTAAAACCTAGACTTGGGGGAGTTAGTTTTTAAACTTGGAAAATATAAAGTTAAGGGGCAAAAAAAATATTTTAAAACTTTAGGATAATTCTAAAATAAATGATTAAATAAAATTTTTAAATATTGATTTTACTCCTAATAATAACAGTAAAATTTAACAGACAAATAGATATTTAGATTTTTTATAATTAGTGGATGGAAATTGGCTTACATCAAACCTTAGGTGGGAAATAGTTCTTTGGCCATTTCATACTGATGTTTTGAAGATGATAAACTAATTCCAACTCACAGGCATCTTCAATAGCCAAAACAACAACCCATGCACAAAATCAATTATAGAACAAATTCCAGGACTCACATATGCCTTCAGGTCCTTATATCCAATGGGAACTTCTGCAATTGATATGTAGCTGTGGGAATGGTTTTTGAAATCATTGTCATGTTCCTTATGCAGAAGCGCTCAGAAAAGGATGGAATCGACAACCTTCTTCTTCTTTTAATTAGAGGTAGGTAAGTATAAGATTTATAATACTTAGCATATAGCTGGTGAGAAAATGTTTTTTCTTTTTTCAAAGTTTGTGGATTAAAAATACAGGCCTATGAAGTCAAGGTAGAGATTTTTTTCTTAATTCAAAGAGGAAGTCATGTGCTGGAGACTGTTGGGAGGCAGGAGTGGGGGCATAGATGGAATAATTTCGGGAGGTGCAAGCGGAAGAGGGGTGATTGTTTTTGAAAGAAAAAGAAGGAAAATGCAGGTTTCTTGGGTGAGAAAGGAAGGAAAATCATGGTGAGTGGAGTCAAATTTGAGTTTGAGTTCGAATTTAATCTTGAATTTATTTTAAAGGTGTTTCAATTTTACTCGTTTGAGAGGAGTCCAATTCAAATTTAAATCAAATTTTATGCACAGTTTGATACTAATAAAACATTATATTAATACATATTAATCAAAAAATGTTATTTTAATTAAATCACATCGAATTTTGATACTCATGAGCTTTACGAACAAAATACCTTTAAAATTTGAATTCAAAAATATTAAACTTTTATATTTGAATTTACTTAAATTAAACTCGTTTCAGAATTGTTCGCATCAAATTCAAACTTAAGCTTGATCAACCTAGACTGGAATCCTAAAATAGTCATTTGGGCACCTGAAAATAGCCTCGTTCTAAAGTTACTAAAGTTCTTGTCCACGAGCCACCAAGTGACGACCAGAAAGGAGAATAGTCCATGGCCGCGAGGATGTTGAAGAACAAACAGGGCGGGTTAAACCTGCTGACTCGATTTCTTTATTCATCACCAACTCGGTCGCTTCAAACTTTAGCGTACGAAGAGGTCAGATCTTCAGTAGACAAACCCTACACTTCCACAGCTTTCATTCTCCATGGCCTACTTGGATCCGGTCGTAACTGGCGCTCTTTCTCTCGAAACCTCGCTGTCACTCTCTCCACTATTTCTCCTTCATCGGGTACTACTTGTGCACAAACTTGCAGTCTTTTTTTAATTATTTGTCATTTTTATGAAGTTTTCAGATATATAACGTCAAATTTTGTGATATAATTAAGCAAGGGTTGTTACATGATACAATTGTGATGTTAATTATGATATGTGTCTGTTAAGTTAATTTTCATTCATCCAGTACCACACTTACACAAACTCACAGTTACTTTTTAATTATTAATTATATGTATGAAGTCTGTTAGTTATGATAGGTGAAGAATATGAGGAAATTAGAATAACTTTCTGACAGTTAATGTTGATTATTTTTTAGTTTTAGGAAGTTTCTAGATATATAATATCAAAATTTGGGATGTAATCATGAAATGAAATACTTGTAACATGATAAATTTTAATATATGACATTGCTCTTACCATTGCTAATTATTTGTTGTTTGTGTGTTTGTATGAGTAGAGTGGAGAATGGTGATGGTGGACTTGAGGAACCATGGGCAGTCAGCGGAGATAGAGGGACTGGCTCCACCGCATGATATGGCTAATGCTGCTAATGATTTGGCTAATTTGGTTAAAGATAAAGGTTGGGCTTGGCCTGATGTTTTAATTGGCCATTCCATGGGTGGTAAGGTTGCCTTGCATTTTGCCCAAAGTTGTGCTCATGGTGAATATGGTCGATCCGCTGCATTTCCCAAACAGGTTTATATTTTGCCAAAACAAAGGCTTATTTATTTTTATTTTTTATTTTTTGACAATGTTTGTGATTGCTTAACTTCAACTTTATTACTGGGAATTCTAGTGGTGCCTAAATAAATCCCTGATAGCATTAGTGTTAAATTTACAGAGAAGTTCCAATGTAAATATCCAAGAATTTCATCTATAAAAGTTCACTTTATACAGTTCCTGGATACTTCCTCAGTGGTTGTTGGCCTACACTGATTAGGTCTCGACAGTGTTAATAGACAGATATCTGTCATCAAATGTCTAACAACCCCTTCTTAGTATAGCTACAGGAGTATGCAGTTGTGAAAGGTTGGTGGACAAGAAAATGTCTTTTTGTTTTACACTGCAACATGAATCTTAGTTTCAAGTGTATGTCTTGAAGTGCAGTCATTGTGATAAATTGTTGAAGGAGACAAAAAAAAAAGAAAGGCATATGGATTTTATGTACAAGAGCAGTGCAGAGCTTTTGGAATGATGGTTGGACATAAATTGATTTGGCTTTGTGCTGGCTCTTAAAGAAATTCTATGTCATGAGAACAATGACTGTCTTTGTAGTTTGTTTGCATTCAATCAGTGGCATTCTACTTGAATGAAGTAATGTAACAAATGTGTGTTACAACTTGGTTTCCCTTGTCAAAACATCTTACTCTGTCACCTTTTCAGCTCTATGCCCTCTCTCTGTCTCTCCATACATATTTTCTATACATGATTTTTTCCCTTTTATCAAATCTGTTATTCTGAAAGCGTAAAGAAGATTAAATGTAATGCAATCCTATGCATCCCAAATGAAAGCCCAAAATATTCATCCCAAGGCTGCATAAACAATTCCTATGCATCTATATAAAGTTCATGTATCATACTCATTCTTGGCTTGACCTACAGAAACATAATGCACTAATAATTGAGTTTGAGTGAAGTCTATTGCATTTGAATATTGCCTTTAGAATCACATTCCAAATAGAAATGAAATAGCTATGGATGAATGTTGCACAATTCAGGAAAGTATAGAGTGAACTTACATGGGCTTTGTTATTCTTCTGTGGTTTCAAATGTCAAGAGGGCCATCCATTGCCAATAGTGTGTCAAAAACAAGAAAGTTTTCTAGTTTGGTGATTTGACTACTATAGTTTATTATAACATGAGAAGAGTTCTGAGCATTTTCATTTTCTTTTCTGATGCAGAGCAGTTGTGGGTATTGGATTCTGTACCTGGAGAAGTGGAGTCTGAAAAAAGTGATGGTGAAGTAGAGAAAGTTCTGCAGACCTTGCAAAGTTTACCTTCACAAGTTCCATCTCGAAAGTAAATATTTTATCACTTTAGTAACATGTCATTCTTTGCATATTTGATTTACTGTGTATTAGTGATCCTGTCATTCCCATGGTATATTATTCCAGATGCGTGATCTAGGTGGAATTGTGATATGGCACAATTAGTCCTAGCCACGGGCCGGGTTGGCCCGTGAACCGGACCGAAACCGGCCCGTTCAAAACCGGAACCGGAACCGTCAAAACTGGAATCTGTATGAACCGGAATCGAAACCGGATTTTGACGGTTCGATTCCGGTTTTAATATTTTTGAACCGTGGAACTGTCGGTTCATGTCCGGTTTCATGAACCGACAGTTCAAAAATTCATAAACCGGTATTTTTTTTACATGAACCGGCAAATGCTGCAAGGAACCACCATATTTTAAACATTCACAGGACCAGTCCCCTGCAAAATCTAAAATATGGCTGCTTCTTGTGGGACCGGTCCCCTGCAAATGTATAAAGTATGGCAGTTTGGCTTTTTTTTTTAAACTTTTTAATATAAATTTTATTTATAAATATTATTCAATCTTTCAAATCTCTCATTTCTCATTTCTCATTCTCTTAATTCTTAATACTCTCTCAATCAAATTATCTCAAATTTAATTAAATTCTCCTTTTATTTTTATCAATTCTAATTTTAATTTATATAATTTAATTATTATTATTTTTTATTATACAATTTAATAATTAATTATAGAATTTATCTCTATAATTAATTTTATTTATTATATATTATTTTTTTCATTATCTTTTATAATTAATTATATAATTTATTTTATTCATTCTCGAAAAATAGTAAATGGAACCACGTAGACTTTGATTCTTTTAAATCTCAAATAGATACGTAGAAAATTTAATTAAAAAATTAAATCTAAGCGTTTTTTTAATTTTTAATTTTTAATTATTATAATTATTAATTAAAAAATAAATCGGGGTCATAAATTAGAACCAATAGTTTAATGTCGGTTTCGAACCGGGGCTATGAACCAGAACCGTCGGTTCCAAACCGATTACGAACCATCCTGTAATAGTTCCGGTTCAGGGTTTTTATTTTTTCAAACCGTGAACCGGCGGTTTCGAACCAAAACCGTCGGTTCATGAACCGTGGCCAGGTCTAGGCATAATGATTGCTTACCTCTGGTAATAATAAGTCATCTCTGTAAATGTTTTTCATTAAATATGGACCCCTTAACTACATAATCTTTTCTTTTACAAAGCATTTTCCTTGGATCAGAAGGGATAAATACTCATTCTGCTCTAGTTCCTCAAAAATTTGATTTATGTCAGTGCAAAAGTGTTATTTCAAAATTTTTGCCAGTAGGGTATGGAAATCTACTGCAGTTCTGATTTCACCTAGTAATTTTCTGTGGGGTTCATTGGTACTAGTCAGGGGGGCCATTGGAGGCCAGAGATTCTTCT
Source organism: Mangifera indica (assembly GCF_011075055.1). Taxonomy (NCBI): domain Eukaryota; kingdom Viridiplantae; phylum Streptophyta; class Magnoliopsida; order Sapindales; family Anacardiaceae; genus Mangifera; species Mangifera indica. The sequence goes on along the minus strand of NC_058137.1, from coordinate 20,849,360 downwards.
AGGTTTTGGAAGAAACCTCATCCTTGTCAAAAAAATATAGTTTTCTTTTTCACATTTTCCAGAAATAATCTGTCAATATACAACATTATTTAATTGTTGTTATTTTTGCTGTTAAATCTTTAATTATACCTTGTTAACTTGGAAGAATCCTTTCCAAAAAAAAAAGAAACAAAGAAAGAAAAGAAAAGAAAAGAAAAAAGAGAAAGAGAAAGGAAAAGGAATAGAAAAAAAATTTCAACTCTTGCATGTGTCATCATTTGATTTGATTTTACTTAATTTTGGCCAGAGAAATGCTAAAAGACCATTAATCTTCTAGGTGACTAAAGGATCCATCAATAGTATTTAAAGTTTTATCCTATGTTATTTATGTACGTGATGAAATGTGGATAATATATGCTGTTATTGCTTTAAATATAAAAAACAGCTTGATACCTTCAGACAGAGTAGTTAGTATATGATAAGAGATGTTGTAATATTTTTATGTGCGGCTAGAGCACACAAGCATGGAAACATTGTCACATTTGAGCAATTGCATGGAGATCAATTTCTCCTCTTTTTTTCCTCAGTTTGGTTGAAACAAAACATGTCAATGTTTCACCTCGATCATTTTCTCTAATGTTGATTGATTTGATGTTTGAATTCATGTGTGCATGGTAGATTAACTCGGTGTGTTATGCCTCCCCCAGCCCCCTCCCCACTCCTCCCTCCCCCCTCCCCACTCCTTTGTTCTCTTTCTTCTCACATTTACTTTTGTTATTGTTGCTACTTTGTTCGTTGCTCAAGGTGGCTCGTGAACCACATGATTAATCTTGGGTTCTCCAAATCTTTGTCCGAGTGGATTGGAAGCAACCTCAAGAAATCTGGAGAGTATGAGACATGGGCCTTTAATCTTGAAGGTGCTGTCCAGATGTTTAATTCTTACAGGTATAACTTTATTTTTTTACAATATTAGTTTGAACCACTTTTCGCTGCAGACATGTGCGCACTTACCTGATAGAAACAGGAATTTGATCTGATGAGCACAGAGGAATTTGCAAGATGTTGGGTATCAAAATATTTTTAAAAAAATATATAATTAAAGTAATTGGTTTCAGTTTATTATGATTTCACTGAAATATGACTCATTGAATATGATCTTCTTCAGGGAGACATCCTATTGGCCTCTGTTGGAGCACCCTCCACAAGGGATGGAGATAGATATTGTTCGGGCTGAGAAGAGTGACAGATGGGACCCAGATGTGCTTCAGCGACTTGAAGGCCTTGCTAGTAGAGGAAGAGATGGAAGGGAGGGTAAAGTTTTTGTACATGTTCTTCCCGATTCAGGTCATTGGGTTCATGTGGACAATCCGAAAGGACTTCTTTCGATTCTGTCTCCCAAGTTGGCCTCTATTTAACCTTATTTTAGTTTAACCATCAGCAAATATATAGATAGCATTGCCCTCAAACTGATTTAATCTCCTATCATTATTTCCTCATAAATTCTTTGTTCACCCTGCACCGAAATGAGGTACTGATTTTGTTGAATTATCTGATGAGTTGCCATTCTGCAACCATAAATATCTCTTCACTTTCTGGGTCAATTTTTGAATACATAATTGCCTATACAAATAATATGTTATGATGTAATTGAATGTTATTTTATTTTTAATTGAAAATTACTTTACTCAATTGTATATTTAAAATTGTATTTCTCCTAATTAATTTCTTAAAATCTGAGGCTATACTGCTGGACCTACATACGAGAGAGAAGGGGAGGACTTGGCCCCTGAAGTTTGGGTTACTCAAAAGAACCCTTTAATATATGATTAATTACATTGTGCCCACTTTAAAAATGTAATTCCCTTAATATATATATTTTTTTAATTTTTCTATTCTACTTTATTTTATCATGTAATACAAACATAATCTCTGAAGAGCTTTTAAGTATCTGTTTATTTATAAATCAGAAATTGTTTTTTTTTCCCTTTATTTCTTTGATATAATTATTTTATTTTATACTATATACTTGGAATTAATTATTGTTACGTCAACAAACACTTCAAACAAATAAGATTCATGATTTTAGTTTTTAAAACTTTAAATATCATATTTTTATGTAAATTATAAGCAATTAATTATGTTACATTGCAATTTAATTTAATATTAAAATTTCTATAATGCATCGTCTCACCTTCTTTTTGTTGAAAAAAATATAAGCTTATTTTTCTTGTGTTTTCAATAAAATAATATAATAAATAACAAAAAAATAATAATAATGGACAGTTGTGTCATTTCCATTTCACTCTAAATGTTAAACTGAAACCCTAACTATAAAAATTCGATCGCTAAATCTGTAGGCCAGTCGAGCAGCTCATTCAAGATCAATCAGGCAAACCTCTTATAAGCCCTAACTTGAATTTACTTACTCTCTGTTTCACTAACAGCCATGGTAAGACTTTCAAATCAATCTCCTCCCAAATTCTCTTCAATTAATTATCATTTCAAGCCAAAGTTTTAATTTTCCGATATAAGAGGTGTGCAATAAATCTCTTTTTGGTTTAGTGCTCTGAAGAAAAAATTAACTGTAATATAACTTATATAAGCTTGCATGATTTTGTGTTCTTATTGCTGGTAAATTGTTCTCACTAAAGACCCTGTATTCGTTAGAGTGTGTTACTTCTTCATGCGTCTAAATGTAGGCGTATTGTATGTTTCGCTTTTGTAAAGGATCATATTGTGAAGCCTAATTGATGTACAGATTATGGTTTATATGAAGCTAATTTTGAGATTTTATTTACCAAAAATAAATTACTGCTTTGGTCCTGGTTTACTGGAAAAAGTGTTCATTGTTAGATACGTTTATTGTTGGCATGGAAAGGGATGTCCTTTATTGGATTGTTATGCCTTTTACAAATTTGAGATATTTTGTTTGACCAAAAAAACTAGAATTAGGTGCATTTTTTTTTGCATTTTTGTGTTAGTGAAGAGCATTATTCGGACGTCTGAGCTGATACCTAGCTTTTGGGTGATGCATTTTGTAGTCAAAGAAGAAAGCCAGAGAGCCTAAGGAGGAAAATATTACACTTGGACCAGCTGTACGAGACGGGGAGCATGTATTTGGTGTTGCACATATTTTTGCCTCATTTAATGATACATTCATTGTAAGTAGTGAGCATAATGTATTTGGATTGTTTGGTGTATCAATCTGCAGTTACATAAATGTGGTTTGCTTGAAATGTAGCATGTTACTGACTTGTCGGGAAGAGAAACGCTTGTTCGCATCACAGGTACACTTCACTTTGGTTCTCTGAGACAGTTACTTTTTTTTATGTGTTCATGTCATCCAAAATTTTATGGTAGCTTGAGATTCTTGATGATAATTATTTTGTAGAGTTAGTTTGGTGCCTCCATGGTATTAATAAATTAATACAGGCAGAGTAGTCGAAATTAAATTAGATTATAGTTGTATAGTTATTATCGTGAGCCTTCTGTTGTTTTACTGGAAGAAGTTGATTTACATTCTGTCTTTTCCCCATGTACAGGTGGTATGAAGGTGAAAGCTGACAGGGATGAATCCTCTCCATATGCAGCCATGCTTGCGGCACAAGATGTTTCTCAACGATGCAAGGTTGTACATACATTTCAGTTCCCACAATGGATTTTTATTTTTTTTTCTGGATCTTCACTCATTAATCTAGTATTCACTGTGATTTCATTTAAACATGCTTCTGTGATTATAGAAGAAACTGTGTATTCTTGTTTCCGAATAATATTAACTTGTAGAACTGGTAACCTGCAGGAGCTTGGCATAACTGCTCTTCATATCAAGCTCCGTGCTACTGGAGGGAACAAGACTAAAACGCCTGGTCCAGGTGCTCAGTCTGCACTAAGAGCCCTTGCCCGATCAGGCATGAAAATTGGTCGCATAGGTATTTTTTTCTAACTTGGTTTACTATTTATTGTTATCTATATTTTCCTCTTGGTGATCAGAATGCATTTACCTCTTTTACCTTGTGCCTTTTGAGTGAATGTGATTTTTCTTTTTCATTTGGAAAACTGGTTTCTGTTATATGGTCTTATGGTTGAAATGCAAAAATATTTTCTTATCCTAAGACTGAAATAGATAGTTGGGACTAGCCTCTCAAATAATTTTATGAACATTCTGGGATTTAAAATTTGATATATTCATTATTGTAAATATGATTGGCTTAAACCTTTTTTTTTTTTTTAAATCTTTAGAGGATGTGACACCAATTCCCACTGACAGTACCCGCAGAAAAGGTGGCAGAAGGGGGAGAAGGTTGTGATTTTTTGGCTCAATTATTTAATTTGCTGCTGTTGTTACAGGGATTTTTCCCCATTGATTATATGCAAGAATGCTTAATTTAGGTTATTCTGACAATTTTGATTAACTGGATCTATATTAAAGACTAGTAACTTCTTTTGTTGGTTCTGAATTTATGGTTTAAGGTAGTTCCTGTTCAGCAGCAAATACCATTGTAATGGTTATGTTGACATTTAAAATCATTTCTAAATTTTAATAATCTTGTTCGATGCCTTTTTCTCTTTAAATTAATTTAGCATTTTTGAAAGTACATGTTATTGGAAGCAGACAGTTTTTCACACAATTAAAAAGCTTGCAATTCTTGGCCCTAGCAAAAATCCCAACCCTTTCTATGAAAATGGGTTGAGTTACTGGTTTGGCTCTTTTTATAAAATAAAAATGAGGCTTATGTGGCAAATATGTGATGTGGTATATGCCACATGGATGCTAATTTTATAATTTCAGTATAAAAGAAAACTAATAATTTATAGTGAAACAAAATGATCTACGCTAACGGAATTGAAATGCTGTTAGCATGGGGCAGTTCAAGCTTCAAGCGTTCAAACACACACCGCAAGGTCGAAATCAGCTTGGGTCTCACCATTCTCTGGACCCCAATAAATCATTGCTCTCCACGTCAAACTCAAATATTCCCAGCCTAGTAATTCCACTTGGGTTCGATTTTTTGTTTTTGTTTTTTCATTTTACCAAGGGTATGGTGTTTGTCCTTGTTGTGATGAAAAAATGGAGAAGTCAAGAATAGGGAGTTGGTGAATGAATTTGAGATGTAAAGGGATTGGGGAAGTTAGGCAACGAGGAAAAAGAAACGAAGGTGGAAAAAGATAATGAAAAACGAAGGGGCGAAGAAGGCCAAAAAAAGGATGGGAGAAAAGCATAAAATTAAAAAAAAAAAAAAAGAGAAGGGTTTTTTTTTGGATTTTTTAAAAATAAAACTATCATTATAGCCCTTATATATTTAGATATTTGATGTGTTAAAATTTTCGAGAATTTTGGCAAAATGACATTTTTGCATTTCAATTAATAATTGGCCAAAAGACTTATTCTTATCAAAGGTTTAGATCATTCTCAAACTTTTACCCATTAAGTTTCAAAAATTTAAATACACATCGGTCAACTATTAAAATTAACAAAATTCATTAAATCTAAGTGTAAAAATATTATTTAATAGTAATATTAAAATAAATAAAATTTATCTTATTTTTTTACCTTAGTTTTAAAAACTCAATATTTACCTTCAACTTAAATTTTAAAAAGTTATATTTTTCTCCTATGATTTATTTCTCAACCATTGAAATTTGTCTCCAATCGCCTTATTCAACCTAGTCTCTCTCCTTCCCAACATTAACTGACGTTCTCTTTCTTAGAAGATCGGTTGACAGAGATGTGATAAAATTGAAGACAAGAACGTCAAACGCATCAACGAACACTTTAGTTTTCGTTGTCAAACGCATTCAATCTTTATCACTTCATCACTTTAGATGACCAAAGCCTTCTACCTTCAGTCGATTTTGTCAAGATCCACTGACAAAGAGATGAATCTAGCTAGTGAACATGTCTCTAAAAAGACAGTCTTATCTTTGTCATGACAGGAGACAGAGTTGAATGACCAATCTTCTAAAAAGAGAGAGTGTTGATTAGTGTCGGAAGGGAGAAAAAAGTTAGGAGGTAGAGAGACTACGCTGAAAAAGGCAGTCGAAGATAGATTCTAGTAGCCTAAAATGTATAAAAGAAAAATAAACCTTAAAGGAGAAATATAACTCTTCAAAACTTAAGTTGAGAGAAATTGTGAGTTTTTAAACCTAAGGTGGAAAAATGAGATAAAATTTTTATTTATTTTAATATTAATGGTTAAATAACCTTTTTATCCTTATATTTAACGGATTTTGTTAACTTTAACAACTGATAGATAAGTATTTAGGTTTTTGATATTTAACGGATAGAAGTTTGGAAATGAACTAAATCTTAGGTGGGAATAAGTATTTTGGCCTTAACAATTTCATTAACATAGGTGAATGATGAATGGAAAAATTGACTTTTCAAACTTTAGCAGTGAAAAATTGTTATTTCATCAAAGTTTGGATGGGAAATAATCATTCAACCATAAAATAAAAATTCAAAAAATTAATTTCAGGTACCTACAAGTGCACCTGGTTCACCCTCAAATAAAGGATTTTACTCTAGTATGAGTTCAAAAACTTGACATCTGTACCCATTTTTTGATAGATACCTGCAAGCAACCCACCTCTTTACCATGTATAACCATATAAGAAGATATATAATTTAAAATATGAAATTTAAGATTTATTTTTTATAGTAGTGTTATGTGTATAAACAATATACACAAATAATGATATGTCATTATGTAAACGAGTAATTTAGAGTTGGTTTTGGAAGGGCCAACCCCATTAATGGTAGGCTTACCCACCCTTAAACCTAAAATTTTTTTAATCGACATAGGTCAAGCCTACCTTTATTTAAATTTGATTGCTTCAACTTCTGTTTCTTTACAAATTTCTTAGAAATACTGCAAACTGAACCAAAACCTAAAGTACTCACTATTGTAAAGGCCAAAAGACTTATTCCCACCTAAGGTTTAGTGAAATTTTGGACTCTTACCATTAACATTTAAAAACTCAAATACCCACCCTTTGATTAAAATTCACTATTAGGGTTAAAGGTAAAAATATTATTTAGTTAAAAAGCTTTAAAAAAAAAATTTATCATATTTCTCCCCTTTAGTTTAAAAATCTAATAATTTTCTTTCATACAAAGTTTAAAAAGTAGTTATATCTCTTAGGGTTTTGAAATTATCACCGGAGACGATGAACTTTTTAGTATCCGGCCACAATGTCTCTCCGTCTCGGCCTCTCTCTCCATCCTGGTCTAAAACCCTAAACCCTGGCAAGATCGTTGACATCTTCGTTTGAGATCAAGATGAAACTGTCTTTGTCAAACAAAGACGAAGACAATTCATCATTTGGTTTTTTATATATAAATATATTTATGTATCAATAAAATTACTTGTACTATAAAGAGTACTAATAATGATAATGTGTTATTATGTAATTGAATTAAGAGAGTGTATGATCCAATTTGATGCAATTTACCATTTCTTTTCAAACGAAATTGAAAAAAAATGATTTAAAAAAATTTCAAACCAAACCAACTATTAAGTTTCAAACAAATTTGAAAAAATACAGTTTTATCCAGTTTGTACTAGAGTCATCAATGGGTCATGTCGAACCAGTTTTAGTGTAGCCCATCAAGCCTGTGGACTATGTCGGCCTAAGGGCCACATAATAGCGAGCCTTTGGCACGTCTTTATAAATATAAGGTCGTGTCATGTCGCCCTTAGCGGGGTGACCAACTAATTAAATAAAAAATAATTTTTTATTTTTTAATTAAAAAAATTAAATAAAAATCATTTTTCAAATAATAAAACCGAGGATGTTACTTCAAACATTTCATTAATAATCCTACACTTGTGATAAATGAATACTATGATTATATAATAAAAAAATATTTGAACATATTACAAATCAATTCACTTATATAATGTATAATTACATATATAAGTACGATAAATACCATCTATTAATCTTCAACGTCCAATATGTTTATCATTGTTTTTATAATTTGATTGGACTGATTGGCTCAATTGATTCAACAAAAAAAATTGATTTTGATCTGATCAACATAAAAAAATAAAAATTTTCATAAAATTTGAATTTTGAATAATTTAAACTAAATTTATAAAACTTTTAGACATATATACAATCAAACTAAATTTATTTTATTATTTAAAAATTCAAATTATATATAAATAAATTTTACAAAATTTTTTGAATATTATTTTTAAAAAATTAACCCATTTGACTTTCGATTATACCGGACCACCTCCTCTACCGGATCGAAGTCCGATCCAATTCCAAAGACATTGATCTTTATTCACCCTTGGTTACATGTAACTTTTTGATTTAACTCTACGTGTATATATCTGGCCGCTGGGTCTCCCCTTCCCTTTTTATTGAGCCGAGCCCAATATGACTTTCGAACCCCAGCACTTTCTATAAAACCCTGACAATCATGGCCGCCAAACCAATTTCTTTCGAAAAAATTCGGAGCCGAGATGCAGATCTTTGTAAAGACACTTACGGGGAAAACAATCACTCTCGAAGTCGAGAGCAGTGATACCATCGACAATGTCAAGGCGAAGATCTAGGACAAGGAAGGTAACTCATTGACCTTTCCCTATTTAATTAAAAAATGGCTTCGTTTTATGTGTAGATTTTGATTAAAAAAATTATTGAATAGGAATTCCACCGGACCAGCAACGCCTAATCTTCGCCGGTAAGCAGCTGGAAGATGGGCGTACCTTGGCGGATTACAATATACAGAAAGAATCGACTCTTCATTTGGTTCTGAGACTTCGAGGAGGAATAATCGAGCCTTCTTTGATGGCTTTGGCTCGTAAATACAATCAGGACAAGATGATTTGCCGCAAGTATGCTCACTCTAATTGAATATATTTATCTATCTTAAATTTATTTGGGTTTGATATTGTTGTTATGGTTACGGGGCTTGACTTAGCTTCGCTTGCTATGACAATGCAGGAGAAGTCATACAAGTACCCAATATAAACAAATGTCCATTCTTCAACTTTGTCAACTGTTTCTTAAATTATTTTAGTGGCAGTTGATTTTCATGGGTGGTACATCTGTGAGTTAATGCATTCTTATCGCACTGGGGTGTGATTGTTGAGGTTTCCCGTAGGATATTGCCTTGATATGTTGGAAAAGTGTGCCTATAAACTGCTTAGGTAGCACTTTTTCGTGAGTCCTCTTTCCAAGAATTATAATTGAAGGTATGTGTAGGTTGGAGTCATTTAATGTTTTCCTTGCATACAAGATTTTTTAAACTTGCACTTAATGAAAGGGTAGGTGTGAGTAGGGTTGGACCTGAACTAAGTTGGTTAGGGCTCGAAAGTCGGCTCAACGTGGTTTGAGTTTGTTTACTTCGAATATGAACCGAGTTCAAGTTAAGAGATTTGACTCGTTTTGAAATAGAATTGAACTCGAGCTATAGAAAGTTCGATTTGGTTTAGCTCGCGAGTTAGATAGATGACTCGGTTTGGTTCGAACCTGACTTGTGGCTCGATTTGAATTATGTTAAATAATTGTTAAATGATGTCTTTTTGTTAATAAGTTGCGAATTTGAGCCACATATCCGAGCTATGAATTTGATACATAAATTTGAGCTAAACTTTAACTGAATCATTTTCATTTGAACCGAACTTGAATTACCCTTAATATTGGCTCACCAAATTCGAGTCGAGCTATTTTTTATTTAAGTCAAGGGGTATTCGGGTTCGGTTTGGTTCTTTCGTATCCACCCGTAGGTGTCTGTCACCATACACATTTGCGAGGTGTTGGTTCTAATCCAACAATTGTAAAATTTTACAAAAAATTTTTGTTAGTTATTATAGGTTAAATAATAAAAATTACACACCTTTTAAGAAATTAAAACAGTACATAACTAAATGAAACGTTGGACTACTGAATAGTTTAAATAAATATTAGAACAATATTTAAAACAATTTTAGTCTAGTTAATGATTAAATATGAAATTCAGATTACTTTTAATGAAAATCGAATTTGGTCTAATGACACATGACCACAACCATTTTCAGGGTGTTGGGTCTAGGTTGCAATTTTGAACTTTCACAAAAAAATTGTCTGTTAGAACAAGTTTAATAAAAATTACACACCTTGTAAAAATAATTAAAACAATATATATAATTGAATGGAAATGTGACTTGATGGTATGATGCACACTTTATAATTGCTAGAATTTGGGTTCGAGTTTTAACAATTGCAAAATTTTTGTATTGATGCTTATGTTAGCGTGTGAGTTTGATTGAATTGACGCAATGATTGAACTGTGATCTGACTTAGTTCATTTGATTCGATCATAGGTTCATCAGCTTGACTTGAAACAGGTTGACCACTAGGTCATTGTTGGATCAGTTGAACTGTCATGTTCATGTTTTAAAACCATGGATGTATATAGGAGTGCTTTTACTTTAAGTGATATTTTGAGAATCATTTCATAGTTATTAGATTGAGAATGCATAGTGTCATTGAAAAATTAATGGTGGCATTTCTAGTAGGGATGGATTTGAGTCAAACTCAAACTTGGACTTACTTAAGTTTAGCTTGGCTCAAGGGAGTCGAGCTTGACAAGTTTTCATAGAGCCTAGCTTAAGCTCGAGCTTGATTGAAGAGCCAAGCTTAATTTCAGCTCGATATTGATGCAATATTAAATCTATATTTTATAATTAAACCTATTAATGATTATTACTCTAAAATACCTACGAATGATTATTTTTCTAAAATTTATGTTTTCTAATCAAATAAAGTATGAAAGGAAGTTTTAATGTGATGAGAAATGAAAAGATTAAGATTATTTATAATGGGTGAGGTGAGTGGTTAATATTCCTCTCATCCAATGTAGGACATTAGGAATTGGGTTTAATGTTAATTATAATATGTTAAATGGGTTGTTGAAAATGTACCAACTATAAATAAGCACTCATCAATTCCTAATACCTCATATTGGGTGAGAAAAATATTAACTATTCACCTTGTCTATTATAAATTGGTTTAATTTTTTTTAATTTTGCATCACTTTTTGACTTTTATATTTTTTATTGGCCAAATGACTATTTCCCACCCAAGGTATGCTGTAATGACAAGTTTCCACCCTTTAACTATGGAAACACCAAACACCCACCCATGACCGGTTAGATTTAACAGAACCCTAACGGTGATAAGGGTAAAATCGTCATTTTCTCTAGAATATTAAAAATAAAATAAAATAGAATATATTTTGCTCCCCTAAACTTTAAAAACTAAAATTCCCCCCCAGCCTAAGTTTTAAAAAATCGCAGTTTCACCCTCACGAAGCATTGCCGACGGTCTCCGGCTCCATTGCCGACGATCTCTCCCTCCCGAAGCATCCTCACCTTCCGGATATCACTTTCCTCCCATTTGGACTTCCAATCGGAGTCGGAGAAGTTGTGGAAGACGAAGAACTTCGTCGGGGAAGACGAAGTTCTTCGTCTTCCCAGTCGTCGTCGTCGTCGTCTGGGAAGACGTCTTCCCAGACGAAGACGAGACGACGAGACGACTCGTCGTCCTCTGGGAAGACGAGTCGTCTTCATCTGGGAAGACAATCGTCTTCCCAGACGGCTTCTCTCTGCATCGGATGTGTTGAGGTCGAGTTGAGAGGGGTCGTCGGTGGAAGAGAAGCCGTTGGGAGGGGAAGACAACCGGTGATGGCGCCGGAGAAAGCGACGGAGAAGAGTTTGGAAATTGTAAGGGTTTGGAAATAAACCCTAGGGGGCGAAATGCAATATTTTCAAACTTAGCTTAGGGAAAAAATGTTAGTTTTTAAACTTTTAGGGGGGAAAATGAGATTAAATTTATCACCGTTAGGGTTTTGTTAAATCTAACCAGCCATGGGTGGGTGTTTGGTGTTTCCATAGTTAAAGGGGGGACATTTGAGAAAACGCTAAACCTTGGGTGGGAAATAGTCGTTTGGCCTTTTTTATTAGAAAACATAAATTAAAAATAATTTTTTGTAATTAAAAAAACTATTTTTCTCATCTCGCTCTCAATAAATTTTTCAAACCATGGCTTAAGATCAAGCCATATTTGCCCATTTTAGGGCTCATTTCTAGTTCAATCAAGCCGAGTTGGTAATTGAGCTCAAGCCAACTCGACTTGATTCAACCCTAGTTTCTAGGTGAAGTTCCTTTACTTATTTTTGGAAGCTTTGTATAATAACTTTACTTAAAAGTGGTTCGTGAGTGTTGTGTTAATAGTTCCCAAAGCACATCTTATATGTGTTTAAGGACCATGGTTTTGAATACTGTTAGTCAAGTTTTGTACAAGTATTTGTGATTGGATCAAATGGATTTATGGTTGAACCATGTCAAGTTGTAGTTCAATAATCGCGACAAACTCTTGTACTAATGTTAGTTTGACCGTGTATTGATATCAATATAAAAATTTTGCAATTGTTGGGACTCGAATCAAAGTGTCAATAATTACAAGGCGTGCATTATACCATAAACTACATTTCCATAAACTTGCATATTGTTTTGATTTCACCATACTATTAGGTCACATTTCCATATAGTTATATATTGTTTTAATTGTTATTTAACTTGTTTTAACTGAATCACTTTTTTAATGATAGTTTGTAGTTGTTGAAACCTTAACACTACACCTTGCATCACTAGACCAAATTTGATTTTTATGAAATATAATTTGAATTTCATATATGGTAATTAAATAGACAATTGTTTTGAATATTGCTATAATATTTATTTAAACAATTAACCAATTCGATCATCAAGAGGATCAAGAAAGACCTAGACCAACCCTTTGATTGGGTCAAGGCACGATCTGTGTATGAAAACATTGTTGAGGACATGGGAATTGTTCTCTTGATCAAGTACTTTATGTTTATATCTTATAGAAAATTACTTTAGAGGGCTTATGTTCCACTAAAGTGCTTTTTACTCAAAAAAATTTTGAATTCTTTATTGAAGAAATATGTGAAAGGTGTCTTGTAGGATTGGATTCGATCCAAGCTGGGTTGAGTTTAATTTCTAGTTTAGCTTGAATGAGCCACAATTGAGCAGCCATGGCTCGGTCCGAGCTTTAGCTCAACAATTTTTTTTCAAAATTTAAAAAAGTATTTTTTAAAATTGTTTTTTTTTTAAATAAAACATGTTAGAAAATGAAATTATGATGAGAAAAAAGGTAAACTTATTTATAATAAGCGAGTTTGAGTTTTTATAATTAATCTCACCTATGTGGCACAATTGAAAACTTAAATTTGATTTAAACTTGATATTAAAGTCTTTTTTTATAGTGGGTGGTTTTCCATATTGGAAAGATACATTCCAACAACTTCCTTCTCCCACTATAAGTTAGGATTCAAGTCTCAAATTTCAATTAAATTTAAGTTTTCAAATTGTCCCGCATAGCTGAGATTGATTCTAAGAATTCAACAAACGTATTATAATAAGTCTAATTTCTTCATTGCTCATCATATTACAACTTCCTTTTATGTTTTCTTTTTCTAGAAAACATTAAATTTAATCATTAATAAGCAAAAAGTTTATAAAAAAACATTTAATCTACAATATCGAGCTTAGTTGAGTTGAGTTCGAATTTGACTAATTATATCGAGTTTGAGTTTGAGCTTAAATGTATCTCTAGTAAAGCTCGTCAAACTCAAGCCTAGCTCGACTCTTATGAGCCAAGTAGAACTTGTGCTAGTCCAAACTCAAGTTCAGCTCTATTGTCCTTATTTATATTACAAATAATTTCATTATTTTTGAAAAAAATATTGATGGATGTCTTGATTTGCTTTTTTTTTTTTTCCCATTGTTTTATCAAAAGTTGTTCTAAGTGTTTTTGTAAAAAGCACTTTAAATTACTAAAGTTGTAAAAAAATTTTGATCGGTTAAAAAGCACAACCTTTTAAATAACTTAAAGTTCTTTTGATAAAACCTAAAAGTGTGTTGCAATAGACTTGTTACAGAATGTATTTGGAGGAACACTTATCAAGTGTTTTTTTACAAATTGTCTCAATTGTTTTTTAAACTTAAGATCAATGTATTCAAATCTAGACTGAGCCTTGATCTTATCAAGGGCATGGTTTGGGTTTTTCCTGATCCAACTGGTACATCAACACAATCGACACACACACATATATATATGTAGATGTGTGAATTTATATTTTCATCATATAATCAAACAAACTTTTGTGTGTGTGTGTTACAACATATATGAGCAAACCTACTTGTAGTCTGGTGGCATGGTGCATTTGCTTGCAATTTTTAGGACTCTAGTAATTGTAAAATTTTTGGTTTTCCTTATAATATTAAAAAAAATTGATTAAACAAAAAATGTATAACCAAATAGAATTGTGTGACTTGGTAGTGCATTACATGCCTCCCAATTGTTAGGCCTCATGAAGAAAGTATAACTAAACAGGATTGTGTGACTTGGTGGTATGTCACATGCCTTGACATTTGTTGGGAAGTTCAAATCCCAACAATTGCAAAAAATTCAAAAGTCATGGTAAGGTTAGTGTGTTCATTGAAGCAGTGGTTGAACTGTGACTGGTGCGGTTCACCTGGTCAACCACCTTTCAAAGCGGTCCATTGGGAAGGCTTTAATCAGGATTGACCTGGACTAGGCTGACTAGTGGGTCTTGGTCAAACTGGTTGAACCGTTGATCCAGTCTGGGTTCCTTAACCATACTTAAAATTCACTTCAACTAACTGTTGCAAACCATTAGACAAATGATAATTTTTATTGTATGTCTTAAGAGCACATGTTAAGCTTACAAAAAGACAATTTTGATTGTATCATTACTCAATGATTTCTTATATATAATTAAATGTTTGATGCATTCTAAATTTGTTTGTTTGTGGTCTTAACATGTGCCCTTAGGACACACGATAAGAGCATTTTTTTTAAATTTAATTATTCTGATGTATGTATTGAAGGGAGTATGATAAAGCAGTAAGAGGCCAAAATTTTGATTATGTCAATATTTTTATCTATGAAAAGTTAACAGAAAGAACTTCCAATATATTGATAAAATCAAAATTTTGTATTTTGTAGAATTATAATATGCCTTTATGGTATACATTAGGATTGTTCTTCTATAAAAATGCATGGCTTTTTGATTTCTAGTGAAAGTGCTTCCATTGTTGTCAGAGGTGTTCTGAACAATATCAGTCTCCACTGGGGTATTAGTAAGCAGAGAGTTCTTTAGCTCATTTTCTCCATTATTTTTATTGAAGGATATGGTTATTGCTTTTGTACTGATGATAGTTTAAAATTTTTTTTGGTTCTCTTTGGTCTGTTTGTATGGTGGGACTATACGTTGAACTCTTGATTGCTATTCAAGGTGCATTGGAGAGCATCCTATTTCTGGGATTACAACTTTGTCAGCTGTTTTTTTCTTCTTTTTAACTGGCAGTTGATTTTCTTGGGTGGTACATGATATTTTATCATCTAGGGTTACTTGATTGCTTCCTAGATTATATTTTTAGTTTTCCGCTGTGGAGACCTTAATTATGTGCTCTCTTTATTTTTTAATTGAATCTGAATTTATGCAATAACGTTTTTTTGGTATTTATTAGCAACCGCAATTTCACTTTAATCATATTTGATTGGTTCAACCACTAGTTCAAATTTAGTCCAGTGGCCCTGTTGATGTTAACATGACTTTTGATTTTTTTTTTTTCCAATTGTTGGGACTTAAACCCAAGTCCTAATAATTGACAAGGCATGCAAAGTACTACTAGGCCTAACAATTCTGTTTGATTATATATTTTTTTTAATATTATAAAAGAAATGAAAAGTTTTACAATTGTTAAACAATTGGGAGGCATGGAAGTTATATATGTTTTTAATTTAATATGTTTTTTTTTGATAGTATAAGAAAAATTTTGCAATTGTTGAACAGTTGGAAGGCATGCAATGTATCATTCATTTTTTTGCTTGACTCTCAGTAATTGCAAACAGATGCGTCATACCACCCGACACAAGTCTAATTGGTCATATGTTATATACATGAACAGTATTGATGTTTTGGTATGATTGGGAAAAGACTTGGACCAGGCCATTGATATGGTCAAGACTCGGTGGAGGTTTGAAAACATTGTTGACAGAATAGGCATGCTTGTATTAAATGACCTTGTTTATTAGTTTGTTATGTTACTAGGGCCATAAGTGGTTTTGTTAGTCTAGGCAAGTTTTTGTTACCCAATTTAGTTCATAGCTTGTTAGTAATTTTTATGTACCTTTATTTTCAGGTATACATAATGTGACACTGCCAAGTGTCATATTTATGTTACTGTTGCCTCATTTGTAGATTTTGATACTAAATAATAGTAGTTTTACTGGATTAAACTTTGGATTGCTAGATGTTATGCTCGCCTGCATCCGAGAGCTGTAAATTGCCGGAAGAAGAAATGTGGTCACAGCAATCAGGCTTGTCTTACATTTCCCACTTGATCTGATCTTATACTTGTTCATAAATGATATGTCTGAAGGTTCTTTGCTCTGTCAATAAAATTAAGACTACTGTTCATTTCTTGCAGTTGAGGCCTAAGAAGAAGATCAAGTAGATTCAAGAACTCTCCTGCCTTCTTTGCTTTGAGAGTAACATTTTGAGTGATGAGAATATAAATTTTGCCTTCTAAGATTTGAAATCATGTGGTATTTGAACCAAAGAAAACCAATTTTAGTAAAATTATAGTTGATTATTCATGGGAAGCTGTATTAAATTTGACAATTATTGGTTTGAGTTTCATTCGTGAATTGCTTCACTCTTGTTTTGCCCTCAGAATTTCTTCAGTTTTCAGTAGCATATCAGACCATTAATGGAGGTATCTTGCATTGAATAAAAGATATTACAATGGGTCTTTTGTTAGCATCCGTCTCAAATTATATGAAGCGTACGCTCACTTGGTAATTTAATTTCAGTAAGAGTTTAGAACAAACAATTAAACCCCACCTGACAAAAAATATATATTTTTTTCTCCCTTTCTCTTACCATCCCTAAGCTAAGGGTTCGTTATACTCTCAACTGTCAAATTGGGGCTCAATGGTATCAAGTGAAATTTCACTCATAATTAGTTGGGTTTACTCAAAATTTTCATTATTACAACATTTTGTATTCTCTCCTGGGTAATTGTTTGATTTGTTTAATTTTTATGAGCATTTACCAAAATTTCCAATTTTTCAGATCAAAACACTGAACGTGGAAAATTTAAAAGAAAAAAGCTAGGATTCGGTAGGCCTACTTGACCAAGTGGTTCAGAAATTCTTGACTTCTCACCACTATAGATGAGTATATACGAGAAGACACAAGGATGCAATGATTCATATTCATATTAGGCTTAATGACTAACAAAATATGCTCTTTTGCACTGTGTGATTTGGGATCTTTTTTAAATGGTCTAAATCTAGAGGTGTATTCATCTATTCAGTACTACTATGGGAGATCAGTAGTTGAAAACCTATTAAAAAGTTTTGGTTTTGGGTGAACAGAATTGACATAAAATTCAACTAGTTTGAGTTCGCATTAGTAATGGGTATGAGGTTCAATAACCACATCAATGAATTTGATTATGTTTTGTGATCATTATTATAAAGAATACATTGAACATTTATTTTTCAAATAACTCATTAGTGACATTTATTGAGCTAATGTCTTAACAAAGTGGATAATGACCAAGATATAGTAAAGCTCCATGTTGCTATATTGGCAATTCGATGAGGAAAGTGATAAGGGCACATAATCACTTAATACCAATTAAATATCATTTTTCTCATAAATAGACAGTTAACTCTCAAACATGTGCACTACAAAGGTATTTATTAATCGACTATGGGATATTAGTGTTAAAGTTCACCAAATACCTTAGAATAGGATGACCATTTGATTTTGGAATGAAGATGTGGAACGAATTAAAATTAACATGATTATACAATTATTTCACAACTATCTAAATTGTTAGTTCATGGTTGTTTTTATTATATCATTCTTTATGTGTAGTAATAAAAAATTAATACTTTTATAAAAGCAATATCATACTTTAGAAGCACAAACATCACATACAATACTTGAAATAAAACATCAAGAACAACCATATCCACTATAAGGTGAACCCTGCTCATTACTTTTGCTTGAAACCCTAGATAATGATAATACCCAAATTGTTGGTAGCGACTACAATATCGTTCTCAAATTTCCTCACCTTGTGAATGTACTATATTATAATCAAATAATCATTCAAATCATTTTTTATCAATCACTTCACACATCCTTCTAGAGATATTCCATATCAATTAACCAAACTAGTTTGATATATTTTTTTTCTAAATCGAACCAAATTTTTAGTTTGAAAAAGATTTTGAATCAATATTAGGATGCCTCGTAAATTAGGATGTAGAGTATGCCTATATGACTAGATAGAATGATCGTACATAGGGTAGAATGATGATAATACCTCTAGGATGTATGTAGGTAAGAGAAGATAAGTGTTTATGAATAGACAATGTTGTACACTCGTGCACCCGATTGTACATGTATGTTTGTTCCCATAGACATAGTCACAACTAAAGATGTACAAGGAGGTTAAGCCATACATAGGTAAAGTAGGATGTATGTCCGTGCATACGACCATGCAAACTCAAACCCAATGTTAGTAAGCTTGTACACCCTTAAGGGATAAGTCGTACATGGAAAGGGAGATGCACACTCGTACATCTGATAGTATATGCCTGTACACATTGAATATGAATATTGATACATTAAGAATTAAGCTTAAGTGTTTATAGTCTTGTCTCGAAATATAGTACGAACTCTTAAGTTATGTAATAGTATCTAACGTGCCCAAAAGAGAGATGACATTTAGGGCATGAGATATGAGTTAAGGTGAAAACTGGTATGAGTCTAAGCGGAGCAAGTGGCTCGAGATGCATGCATATTAGTCCATTGCTTGAGGTTAAATGGGTTGTTATGAGGGATACCTATGAGTTTATACTCTCTACATTGCTCGCAGTAAAGGTCATTGTAATACCCTCAGGTATGTTCTAGGGGCAATTATGTCTTTTGACCCTATTTCAAGATATTCCCAATTTTAAATATATATGTTCACATGCATGTGTGTGTGTGTTTATATATGTATATATATATCTATATGTATATATAGATATACGTAAAGAAAATTAAAAAAAAAAGAAAAGAAAATAAGATAAGGATTATATAAAGAGAAAGGAAGAATACAAAACAAAAGAAACTTCAAGACTTTTCCCTCTTCTCCGCCTCATCCAGCAGCCAGCCTTCTTCATGCTTTTTCTTTGTTTTTTTGAAGAAAAAGGAAGGATTTGAAGGAGTTTTGAAAGACAAGTAAAGAAAGAAAAGAAAATGAAGCACTTTGGAAGCCTTGGTAACCAAAAGATCTCTTCCTTTTCTATTTACCTATATTTATATATGTATTAGATGTATATTATAGGAATATGTTAGTATGTTTTGGTGTTGAATTAAGGTGATTTTGGTGATAAAGGAAGCAAGACAAGGAAAAGGAAGCCAACTTGTAAAAAATTGGCTTGAAATAAGGTAAGGGGTGTCATCTTTGATATGTTACATGTTTTAGGTTTTGGTTCCTTGGATCTATATTATAAATGATGATTTTGAAGTGGAGAAATGTTGTTTTGCCATTTGGGGTGTCTATGTGTGTGATTTTGTTGATGACAGATAGTTGGACAATATTTACAGTTTTGCCACTGAGTTTGTCCCATGTTTTGGTTGTCTTATCTTATGAATCATAGGTGCTATTATAGCTTGTTGGAAATCTATTTGAATCCTCTTTTCAATGATATATAGTTTATATAAATTGGGGATCATTTGGACTGTTAAATATTGTATGAACCACAAGGACTGTTTTACCAAATAAACAGAGGAGACAGTTTTTGCCACTGATTTCATCTCACGTTTTGACTATCTTATCTAATTATTTATGAGTGCTATTATATCTTGTTGGAAATCTCTTTGAATCCTCTTTTTAATGATATATAACTTGTATGAATTAGGGATTATTTGGACTGTTAAATATTGTATGAATCACAAGAACTGCTTTACCAAATAAATAGAAGAGGCATTTTTTGCCACTAATTTTATCTCACATTTTGACTGTCTTATCGAATGAATTATGAGTGCTATTATAGCTTGTTGGAAATATCTTTGAATTCTCTTTTCAAAGATATATAGCTTGTATGAATTAGAAACCATTTGGACTGTAAAATTGTATGAAAAAGAAAAGGATGCCCTGTCAAATGAACAGGGTTGTGAACAGTATTTCACAGTTTTGGAAAGGAAAGGAAAGGAAAGAAAGGAGAGAAAAAGAAAAGAAGAAGAAAAGAAAGAAAAACAAGAAAAAGAATTTGGGGCTCAAGATTCAGGGGTCGTCCCAAGAGTATAGTCTGGTGAGTTATGAATAGATTTAAATAGAAGCAAAATTAGTAAGATATAAGGCCCGCATGCATGCTATGAACTATGAGGGGGCACTTTACACTACACCGCCCGTAGTAGGGCATGTCCGTAGTAGGACATAGACCCACAGTAGGGTCTGCTCGCAATAAAGCATGCTCACAGTAGAGCTTAATTCAGATTCAGAAATGGTGTAGTGAGAGAAAAGAAGAGAGCTCAAGCTTAGAAAAGTGTCAAATCTCTATAGTTAACTTCTAGAAAGTATCAAATAGACATCAAATGAAATAAAGTATGACCTAAATAGTAAAACATGAACTAGATTATCCCCTCGAGTTCTTATGGGGGTTATGAGTGAGGTTGAGTCCCGAGAGTGAGTTATAACAGAAAAGGAGATAGTTTACTTAATTTTTTCTCCTTACTGGGTGTTCTTATCTTTCACTTCCTTTTCTTTCTTGATTGTAGGTATAAGTGATCGAGATAGCTGTGAGGCAGGGTCAGGTCAGCGAAGATAGATCCGGCTGGAGCAGGTTATCTTTGATTTATATTACATGCATATAGTGGCATATTCTTGTCGACTTTTGACTTTTTTGAGATGATTATACAGTTGTATATGATTACTCCCTGTTTTCAGACGTTTTCAGATGAGTTTTCATATGAGTATATACATCTTTTTTTCACTTCTAGATTTTCAGTTTTCTTGGAATACTTTCTAAACACTTTTAGTGATGCGTTTATTTTTAAGTATTTTAAAAGAAAAAAATAGACGCTCCGGATATGAATTCCTAACATTTCTCTTTCGGTAGTTAGTACTTATAGGGAGGGGTTTTACAGTCGTTCAAACTAAGACACTATATTTGTAGTAAGGGTACCCTTGCTCCTAAAGAAGCACACTTTAGTTCGATAATTAGTAGTGGTATAGGTGAGTGAACTATGTAGCAACGTTCACACAACCAAGGTGTCAAATCCCTATCTTGACCTAGTTTGATCGACAAACTATCTAGTTCAGTATGAGATAATGCTTTCACTTAGACATGGAAGAATCAAATAGTCACCTTAGTTTAGGATCCAAAGTGGTCTTTTGATGACTGAGAGGGAGTTAGATAATCTTGAGAGATTGATACGAGAATTTAAGACTCTCAAGTTTTTATATTAGAGTAGTAATATCTATGTCATCGTAGTTGAAGTTTAGAGATAGATTCTAAATGATCGAGTTAGAGTTGTTTGAGCCAAGGGTATTTTAGAGATTACGTAAAAGTTAAAAAGAATCTCCTACTTACTAAGTGGTTTTTACTTACTCCTATTCTCTTTATATTTTGCAGGTATAAATGATAGTGATGGTTGTAGGGCAAGTGATAGTCAACTAGCTTAGAATACCATGAGGACATTTGGGTCTTTTTAGTTCATGTACTCTAAGATGTCATGATTAGACATGCTTTTGTGTTATTTTACTACACACATACTACTTTGTGGATTAATTTTATGTTGTGATTTTCTTTCTACACTTTTGGTTTACTTTTATTAATAAGGGTGTTTTAGTAAATTTCTAAAGAATATGAAATGTATAGTATTGTATTTAAGTGATTGCATGCTTAATTAGTCTAAGTTCGTAGCACTTCTTTTTGTTCTTTTTGGAAGGTACTACTTTTGGAGAAAGTGTTACAATATGTCCTTTACTGATTGTCTTAGAAAATCAATAGAATATCTATTTATTGTGTTATCTTCCTTTTAAAAAGGAATCAAACTTTGAACTTCCTTCTTCCATGGATACACTAGTGTTGCACTATGTTAGGTTTTACCTACAAAAACAAGCAAAGTAAGCAAGTTTACAATCAACAATGGATTCTTAGAGTTGTATAACTTATCATTCTGCAAACCAGTGCAAACAGTCCTTAGAACCAACATGAGTAAACTCTCAAGCATATTAGAAAAATTAAAAAAAAAAAACTTAGGATGTGAGAAACTTAATTGAATTGTTCTTTTATAACTAAATTAGGGTAAAACAAGAACAAGGCATGAATGTTCAAAATAATCCTAAAACATGTGTTTATTATTCCATGATGCCAACAAGGCAAATTCAAGTCAGATTTTGTAGAAAATTGGAATGATGTGACTAGTGTGCAATGCAAAACATACATAACAATGATTTTGCTAGCTAAAAAGTCCTTATCACGAAGATCTTGCAAATCTCCACTTGGTACTCATTCCAACTAATAGCTAAGGACTTAAAAAGTCTCTATAAATTAGTGATCTCTACTCATGGAGTGTTTACTTGAGAAGTGATATCTTGTTCCTCGACTAGTAGATATACATTCCTTACTTAAAGAATGTAATCAGCTAGTTGGCATTTCTTTTGTGTTACTTGCCCATGATGAAAAACAATAACTTCATGTCTAATCAGTTTTCACTCTTATCTTATCTCTAATGTAATTGATTATGAAGTTATTGTTTGAATTTGAATTTTGAATCTAATCGATATGATTGTAACTATCATCTCCCATCCTTTAAATATAAAAAATTACTAGAGAGAATGGGGAAGAGCATGAATAAGCATAAGTAAGCTTTATCCTAAGTTATGTGAGGGTCTCTCACAAAATTTAGCAATTCTCTCCAAGACTCTTGTCCACAATCCAATCCTTCTGAAAATCCTTTCTTGTAATTTTTATAAGCTTGGTGCTAGAACATTCTCCTAGAGCCACTAATTCCATAACAGTGGATGTAGGCTCCTAAACTACGGGTTGAACCATGTTAAAAAACCACTTCATGTCTATTTTTTTTATTGCATTTACTTTACATTATGGTAGAAATCAACGTTCAATAATAAATCATCAACACTGCTATCGTAATCTATTTTACACAATATTATAAATTGTATACATCAGTTAATAACAAAAAATTTCATCAACATATGTCAATTTCAAAATTACATATGATGATGTCTTATATTGATATTTTGTATTCCGCTTTGAGGAAAGTTGAGAGAGTCTCACCCAATCAAGTTTATTTGGTTTATCTACATGAGTTTTTTAATTATTTTATTGATATATAAAATAGGCCAAAGAACTATTTTCCACCCAAGTTTAATTGTATTCTTAAAATCACATCTGTAGGGTTTAAAAAATCCAAAATCCTACTCATGGGCCAACTATCTCAAAACTTTACTCTCAAAAAATCCCTCAAGTTAAATGACAGTTTACTCTCAAAACTTTGTTAAATAATTGTGTACCATTATTTATATTTATTTTAATTAAAATAATAAAAAATTTATTAATACAAATATAAATAGAGGTATAGTGATATCTAACTATATGTTTGGGTTGAATTATAATTTTTTTAAAATATTAGGGGGTGTAATGTTTAATGAGGGGTTTTCCTTAATTTGAAATAGATTTAGGGGTGTTTTTGAATTTTGAAAATGTAATATGTCTGTCAATAGTTTCCCCCATGCCGCCGCCGCCACCCGCATGATCACTGTGACACCTGCCAAGCAACAACTGCGACTACACACATGACCACCATGTCGTCACCCACATGATCACTCTATCGCCACCACTTGCCCTGTCAATTTATTTGTATAGGATTTGTTGAAAACTAACTATGACTCACAAAACAAGAAAACTTCATTGCTGCTTTCATCACTCACACCAAACTTCGACTAAATAAAAAAGAATCAACAATCACCAAACAAATAAAACGTGAATAATCTATTTTGTTGAAAAAACCATAAAAGGGGAGAAATCTAAACTAAACTACTCACAAAGTAAAAATAAAAATAAAAATAAAAAGCCTTATGCACCATCACGCTTAAAGAATGGAATAAGTGTGCTTCATTGATATATAATAGTTTTAGAAAGGTGTCACTAATAATATTAAAAAGAAATCGATGAACTTGTAACAAATATTACAAGTAAACCTTTATGTATCATATGATTAAAGAATTAAAGATAAAATAATATTTAATTACATAATAACTTATCATTTATGTATCTATTTATGTACTTAAAAAATATATACACATTTATAGCATTGTTTAGCAAAAAAATTAATTAATATTGAAAGTGGAATGTAGTGGGTGAACACAACTCATGTAGAAATCAAGTAATGGCATGATTGTCCCACAACCCAAATAGTGCCTTGTCATCCCTACAGTAATCATCCATCCTAATGATAATAATACACAGAAAAAGGCAACAAATGCATATATATATATATATATGGGGTATAAAAAGAGAGGAAAGAGCAGTGCATTTTTAAGGCATTTCCTGTTATGATAACATTTAAAGCAGAATATAAATAACGTACAGCAGGAAACATAATTACCTTCCAACTATCAGATAGTAGCATCCAGTGTCTTGGTATGCTTCAGCCTGTAAAATTACAATATAAATGAGGACAATTAATTCTTTCTTAATATAAAGATAACCAAATAATACTCACGGTCCAATACGTGAAGAATGCAGGATAGTTATCTCCAAATAATTCTGGGTTAGCCTGATTGAAACATGAATGCATTGGCTTTTTACTATCATTTGAAAGTTCATAATATCCTAAACACAAACAAGAAAAAATAATGAAACTGATGATTTAGGAAATTTTGGACTTTCAGATGTGAAACTTAACTGCTAACCTGCTTCAATGGTATTGAGTTCATTGTCAAATGGACCGGAGATTATTCATACTTGTGACAAGCTGAAGTTTGAACGTTTAGACTGGCCTTCGCTCCATAATATTGTTCCTCTACGATTACAACTGCATGCTGTAGTTGAATTGAACTATGAGAAACTATAAACCAAAGTTTTTCCAAGATAAAGCAATCAATTGTTGTTACACTATTATTGCCAACTTTTGCAGTTAATGTCTCCTCACGGCCTTTTTGCTATCTTCTCAACCTCTCAATACAATGTTCGCTTGCAGTGAAAAGAGATAGGAAAACAAGATATGCCTTATTGGAGGAAACTAGTCTTTTTTTAGTTGGGTTCTGGGCATGATTCACCTGAAATTGTCCACAACTGTAAGACGGGTGACTTCATTTCAGTGGCAATGTAACCTCGGCTTCACCATCAATATATATGGATTTTAGAGGGTGGTTCGGTTATGCCTACAGGTTCCCACATGTAAACCGTGTTTTCCTTCCTATTCATTGTCTTCTTCCTTTTCAAAATTAAACTTACAACACAACACAAATTTCACATATTTTCTCTTCTTTTAATATAAAATGAACCAAATCAATCCTAAAATTAAATTAATAAAACAAACCCATTAAAAAATTTTCTAGTATTAATCACTCCATCATCATAATATTTCGAACAAATGTTGATTTTCAACCTTCTCTAATGTGGCTAATTAATTATTTTTTAAAACTAACCTATTAATATTATAGAATGAAAAGCTTACCACTCATCTTACCACCACAAAAATAAATTAAAAAACAAATTATTGTATTCAGATAAAGTTATCTTTCATTTGAACTTTATTCACATTCACATACTCATAGGCAACTATCTTTCTTTCCATTTCTGGAGTTTTATGAGCACTTAATGAGAAATTTTGTTGGGCTGAAAATAAATTTGAAGAATTTGAGCACTAGACATTTTATCATAAAATTTCACCCCATATCTAATGCTAAAATTCTTAAAAAATCTATAGGAGAAATTTTTATAATTTGAGAATGATATCCATTTCTTAGAGAATATTTATCCTCTCTATATAATATTTGAAAAGAAAATTATTAAAAGATTGATATTCTTTTTGTGCATCATTATTATATTTTAGAAAAGAGAAGTTTTGTGACAAAATGGATACATTAAAATAATAAGAACAAAATAAAAATAATGAAAATGTAATAGTAACAAATAACGCATGGGTCAACCCATACTTATTGGGCCAAGTACGAGTTTTAAAAATTATTATCTATATAAATCGATCCGTTTTAACTTGTATTTGTTTTACTTATATCTAATTTTATCTAATTCATCTGTCTATTTGTCAAGTCTACCCAAACAATTTTTATAGTATACATTCGTGTGTTCATGACTATCTCAGTATAGACGAGTAAAGACTCTACAATGTCATAGGGAGATGTTGAAGAATTCAAGAAAAATCCTAGCTTGAAGGAGCATTCAAACACAAAATTGCATTTCAAAATTCTGTATGCATAGTTTTGTTATTATATTATAACAACCCTTAAGTCTTCAAAATTTTCT
The DNA here is from genome assembly GCF_011075055.1 of Mangifera indica. Taxonomy (NCBI): domain Eukaryota; kingdom Viridiplantae; phylum Streptophyta; class Magnoliopsida; order Sapindales; family Anacardiaceae; genus Mangifera; species Mangifera indica. Next base: position 20,822,744 of record NC_058137.1, on the reverse strand, counting down.
TGGTATATTCATTCCACTGTCTTATTTGATACTTTAGAGATCTCAAAACACCGAAAAGATATAACAATAAGTAAATAACATAAAATTAAAATTGATATATAAACCCCACCAATGGGAATGAGATGTCCATAACAAAACTAAGATTACGTAACTTTTATTCCATATCTCAAGCTTGATCTTCCTTAATATTTTCAATACTAAAAACCTAAAATGCATGCATAGATTCCTATTCAACCTCTATTTTAATCCCTCATTCATTTGGGGCTTATTCATGCTCCAAGCAGTAAGCTTATCAATGGTTACAGTCTCAGTCCCATTGTTGAAAGCAAACAAGTGAGCGTTATTGGAAACTGCAAGAGTTGGATAAACCCTAGAAGTGATGCATGTTTTCCCACCAGCTCCAAAACTTTCCACAACTGAATGATCAATCAAACTCCTCAGAGAAAGCTTGTTATCGGCTAAATTTACGTCTACAAAGCCAGCAAACGACGGCTTGTAAAGCCCTTTAGTCTTCAAAGATGAACTGTAAATTGAAAAAAGAAAAAGATTAACGGAAAGTTTGAAATAAAGATTTAAAAAAGTAATTTACTCAAGAAGTAATATTATATACACAAACAATAACATATAATTTTTATGAATGAATAGTTTTAAATTAAAAATAAAACTATATCCAATCATATAATAATATATTCTTATTCGTATATAAAATTATATACATTATATGTACATATAATTTTATTATTATTCAAAACAAACAAACCTGGTTGCGTCAGAGCACATCAGAACTACATGCTTATCCGGAGCCTTAAATACTCTGAAGAAGACAGGAGTGTATTCTTCTAGCTTCTCTGAGGCTAATGTCAAGAGACCGAATGGGCCAACGCCGCCCTTAACGGTAGAACCCTTTTGGCCACACAACTTCTGTGCATCCACCCAGCTGGGGTCAAATGTTTCAGCCTTGTCCAAGTTGGGGAATGAAAATGTAACTTCAACATCAGCCTGTAAAGAGCAAGAAGATTATTAGCATTCAAGTTTATAATTATAATCATAATGATAAAGTACACATTTTTAGGCACATAAATAGGTGTGTGTGTGTGTGTGTATATATATATATATATATATATATATATATATATAATTAAATATTATTTTATTTTTAATTTAAAATTATTTAATTATACAATGATATATCATTTATATATTTATTTATTTATTAAAAAAATATGTATATATAATTTTATTAATTTTAAAAAATAATAAATTATATACACAAACGATATCTTTTATTTTTTTTAGCACAAACAATGTCTCTTAAAAAAATACCTGAGCTGCAGTAATTCCTTGAACTTCAACAGTCTCTCCTGTTTTGAGCACTTTATTGCTCATTTGTGTATTTTTCCCCCTCAGTGTCTCTATTTCTCGGATTGGCCATTGCAATAATTGTTTTCCACTTGGATCAAGCCACAACGACCTTGGAATAGTCTAAAAAAGTCACCAAAATAAAATAACAAATCAGTCATTTAATAGATTTTGACATGGCAATACCTGATTAGACAATCAATCATACGAAAAAATATTATATATATATATGTGTTAATTTATGTAGTCCAAAGTGTACACGAGTAATAATTTTATTGGTGAAAATATTACCTGAATTCCAGCCCAGCCTTTAGCAATATCATCTTCTGCACTATCGGACTCATTTGCCCAACCCCACAAGATCCTTCTTCCCTTACCAGCATCAAAGAAAGTCTTGGAAGCATAAAAGTTTCCATAGTCATATCTAAGGCCACCCCAACCATCAACTGAGGTACTGTCAGGGACATATATGTCCTTATTCTTCAAGTATGAACCAATTGTATAGTAATCATATCTTGTTACATCTAAACTGACCTTCAAAACATATTTCTTGTCAGGGCCGTCATATGAAGTATCCAAGCCGTTTGCACCCGAAAGTGAAACGGGGAAAAAGTCAGGGCATTCCCAATTACCCGTTTTTCCTTTCGAATGGATTGGGTGTTTGGCCTTGGTCCATTTCAAAAAGTCTCGACTCTTATACAAATATGCTATTCCTCTATGCTTCCTTCTACTGCCAATTAATATCCTCCAGTATCCATCATTTGCCCACCATGCGGTGGTCGGGTCACGAAATGAGGTCGCATTAACACCGTTTGGAAAAACCAATGGGTTGTTATCGGGTTTGATCCATTCACGGAGATATGGATCAGAAAGGTTTTTAGGTATAGCGTAGTTTTGGAGTTGTCTTTCTTCGGAGTCGATTCCTGTGTAAAGAATTACAGGCATGTTGCCCGGTAGAATGGTTGCAGATCCAGACCAACAACCCTTTATGTCAAATGGCTTTGAAGGGTAAATTGCAGGCTCAAGGGCTTGCCAATTGACCATGTCTTTGGATACAGAATGGGCCCAAACAATGTTCCCCCATACTGCACCTTTGGGATTGTATTGATAGAAAAGATGGTAGATTCCATTGTAATACATTGGCCCTGTTTCATGCAAAAATGGAAAATTAGAACAGAATTCAGTAAATAAAAACAAAAACAAGAAAATTAAAAAGACTCACCATTTGGATCTGTTGGTTGATTTGTCAATAGAATTTCAGCACCAAGGAACCGGACAAGAAAAGGGAAAAAAAAAAACAAGTTAGTGACAATGTTTACTTTGTGAAATTAAAGCAAGAAAAAAAATATAGTGGAAGGCCAAAAGTATTGATCTATCAAATAATCAAATTAAAATAATTATCAATTATAGTGTGATAAGTTAAATATATGAATTATCAAAGCATAAGATGAAATAAAGTTTGGGTATGTAAAAACAGCAAGTAATTTAAAAGGGAAAAAGCTACAGGCTACAAACATAAAAAGACACATAAGTATGAAATTGGGTCTTCCAATAAATTAAATCAGAAAGAGTATGAGGCACAAAGTGGTCCATAAAATCCCAATTTTATCAGCATGGTGAAGTCAAAAAAGATAATGGCTGTCCAAATCGGACCAACCCCACTCATCAATTTCTGTTTTTTTTTTAGATGAAGTTGGAAACCAATTGTAAATGAAATAGGTATAAATGAAAACAGTAAATGTGTCAGATAGAGAGACGTAACTGAAATGGAAAGTACCTCAAAAGATAAGTAAGTGAAGGTCATCTCCTTTGGGTGATGGGTTAGGCCAACTTGTTTAATATATCACACGAGATTTTTTAACTTATGTTTCACCCATTTACTTTTCTTTTTCCTCCACAAAAATGATACATCTGTATTCATTGATCTAACAAGGGAAGTAGTCTACCCACCATCACTATTTCTCCTTTTTCCTTTTGCTTGTGCATTTTTTGTCCATCATTAATGAACTTTTAAAGCTTCCCATTCTTTTCTGACATATATTTTATTAGAACAAGAGAAGAACTTTTATCTTATAATTCGTTCAACAAAACCCTGTAACACTGAACACCTCTGAGTCCCAAGTCGAATAAAGGACCTAATAGGTTAAATACTAATTAACTAGAATTTGTTTGCAGGAGAAAATCTTTCAGAAAATATATATTGATCCAACCATGAGATATATATGTATCATTGGCGCTAACATGTTCTAGGAAGAGTTTTCCGGAGTGTGGAAATGATTATTTTAGTTTTCTACCTATTATTCTAGGTTATAATCCGACATACAAAAAAACAAAATATTCATAAGAATGCAATATTTAATTTTCGAAAGAGTTTAGTTTAAAAAATAAAAGTTTATTCTAATAATCTATCTTTTAATTTTGTCAAATAAGCATATTATTAATCAAACCGAAACATATTATTAATTTTATAAACATTAATATTTAAGTATTCTTATCTTATCCGATCTTTGTGTAATCTTTTAGTTTTGATAATTATATTATTAATTTATAGCCTTCATTAATATTTCCAAGAGCACTAAAAAGTTTTAAAATGTAGTGAAATTTTCTTCATACAAAATATAAAATTTATTTTTTAATGTTTATCCGAAAGCCGTTGAACTCTATAATCTTATCTTTTAACACTCACCACAAAATCCGAAGTTTCAAAATTTTCTATTCCCTTACATGCAAAATTAAAACCAATAAAAAAGAAAATGGAATCTTGAATATAAATTTGAAGTTAAATGTATGATGGAAAACCCCAAAAAATTAATGAAATAGATTCTGTAATATTAGCTTCATGAACATTTATGGCCAAAAGATCGTTATCCTATACGAGTTCAATACTGAAAGCGATAAAAGACAAGCCAGCAAAAGAAAGAGATAACCATTGAACATGAAAGGAAGGACAGAATAAAAACGTGAAATCATAAAAACAAAAGCAAAAACTAAAAGGAAAAAAATTTGGCTTCTCTTTGTACGTACCATTTATCCAGTGCTTGGGAGGCTGGAAATGGAAACCAGTCCTGTGAGTTTGTTGGACAGTCGTAGCAGCAAGAGATTGAAACTCAGGATAAATAACGTGAGAGGCTTCGATGCCATGGTTCAAAAAGAGAAAAGCAACAAACAGAGAAATAGAGAGAAAATTTGACATGGCCATTGAAGAGAAATAAAGAAAGAAAGCGTGATAAAGATAGTGTACTAAGAGCGATTTATTTATAGAAGAGGACTGGAGAGAAATGGTGTTTAAAGTTATACAAACTTTCAATGGATAAAGAATTATTAACTCTTTCAAACACTTGTTAATTTTTGTAGCGGTTATAAGAAGTTAGAGGCTTCATGGCATGCGTAAGAATTATTAGGGTTATTTTGTTTCTCTTTAAAAGAATTTTTGGTTTGATAAGGATGAATTTAATTATAGCAATTTTTTTCTGGTAACGGAAAATAAATTATTCATTAATTTTAGTTTCCAATTTTGTGTGGTAAATTATAGTTTTCCTTTTTTGCTAATTTTTTTCGGGACTTGACAATGTTTTTGGCAAATTAATGCTTGAAGAATATGGAAAAATAAAGGCCAAATGACTATTTCCCACCCAACGTTTGCCTAAACAAATTCCCACCTGTTAAATTTGAAAAAACTAATTTATCACTCATCTATTAAATTTTTTAACAAATTATCATAATTTTTTTAATAAAATTATTGAAAAGCCCTCAAACTAAATAATACTCTACTCCCAAAATTTATTAAATGATTTTATATCCTAGTTTATATTAATTTCAATTAAAACTACTGAAAAAATTATTGATACAAAAATAGATAGAGATATCAATTATGTTTAATCATAAGTTTGGTGGTAAATATCATTTTAAAAAATAATAGGGGTGTTGATAAAATTTTAATTGGTGTTTTGAAAATAGAAAAAGTTTTAAAAGTGTTTTTGAAATTTTTAAAATTTTTTATATATCTCTCAATAGTTTTAAAATTGATAGTTATATTTCCAAAATACACAATAAGTAAGGGATATAAATGTCATATTATAAATTATTAAGGCTATATTCTATTTTCAAAATATATATGATGAATATGTAATTTCTTAATAAAATATGAAAATTATTTATTTACCCTTAGCAAGTTTTAAAAATTAAAATTGACACCCACAATACACTTCTATTATAATATTTGAATAAAATAACATAAATGTCTGTTGAGTTTTTTAATTAATAGTTGAGTTTAATGGATGAATGAACATTAGCATTTTCAAACTTAAGTAGGGTAATATATCAGTTCATCAAACCTTAGGTGGGACATATAATTCGGCCAAAAAGAATTGGGATCTTGGTTTTATTTTTTTTGGGTAAGTAAATCTAGGTTTGATTTTGCACACATTATATTAGGAGAAAATTAATCATTATTTACTTACTAATTTAGATTAGGATGTATTAACTATTAAGCTACAAGTGCGTATATATAGTTTACAGATATAATAAAATTATGAGCATAAATATTGACATATTATCATATGATTATATATAGTTTTATCTTTAATTTAAAATTATTTAATTATATGATGATAAATTATTGTTTATATATAAAGTTTTATATATATCATTGCTCTTATAGATAATTAGATTTTTGGTTAAATAGGGAAGGAGTATGCATGAACAATCTTATGCACAATGGCAAAAGGAACCATAACTCGGTTAATATAGCTACCAAGAATCAAAAGGACAATGATAAGGGACACGTATTACAGTAATAGAACACACGCATGAAGCAATTTGATTCATGCTGCATTATGGAGTGGAGAGTGATGTCAGCGCCAATGGGTCGTACAACAATATACAATCTTTCATTGATGTCATCCAACATAATGGGTGTGGTTAATAGTAATAAAAGATTACTCTATAATAGAACTAGCTATGGATCGATTTGACTCGTGAATTAGATCAAAATCGGTTCGGATAAAACTAGAATCGGAATTGGTAAAACCAGAACCGAATTTTGACGGTTTGGTTTCGATTTATCTAATTTTAAACCGTAAAACCATTAGTTTACATCCGATTTATGAACCGACAGTTAAATCGACGGTTTACATCTTCTGAATAAGCAATTTTAATTTTTTCATTTTTTTAAATTTAAAAAGAAGGAACCAACGGTTCCCTCCAAATATGCAGGGGACAACGGTCCCCTGCATATTGCAGAATTTTTTTAGGGGACCGTTGGTCCCTTGCATATTGCAGAATTTTTGCAGGGACCGTTGGTCCCCTACAAAAATTCTAAACTTCATTTTCACACCCGCCCTTTTAAATTTTTTTTTTTTATTTTCCCTATATATATCTATTAAATCTCTCAACTCTCCCGCTAAATCCTTCAAACTCTCTCATTTACTTTCATTCTCATTCTTTCAATTTTTAATATTCTCTCAATTTTTCAATCAAATTCTCTCAAATTTAGTTAAATTTTTTCTTTATTTTTTATTAATTCTAATTTTTATTTCTATTATACAATTCATAATTAATTATAGAATTTAATCATATAATTAATTTTATTTATTATTTTTTTATTATCTTTCATAATTAATCATATAATTTATTTATATAATTAAATTTATTTATTATCAAAAAATGGCAAGTAGTGGAAATCTTCTGGTAATAGAGGATTTAGTCAATATTCACATAAATCAAATGTGAATGAAAATCAATTTATAGATGATTTTTCAACATAAGAAAGTGAAAGTCACTATATAGAGATGGAGCAACAACAACAACATCAATAACAGGTGGAGATAGAACAACACTCCCAAAAAATTCCTACATTCGATATTTTCAAGATTCATTTTAAGAAAATACAAAAAGAAGATGGTAATTTATAAGTTACTTGCAATTATTGTAAGCAAATTTATAAATTCAAACAAGAAGATGGATACGAGATGTTTAAAAGGCACTTGGAGTCAAAACATCTAGAAAAAATAGGGCAAAGTAGAGGTCAAACACAAATAATCAGGTATGATTCTACACATAAATCTTTATTTATTTATAGTGATAATAAAAGTAAGGAAGAATTTGCACAACTGGTAGCAATAGATCATTTAGCAATTAATTTTAGTGAAAATTTAAGTTTTAATAATTATTGTAAAACTGCATTAAATCCTGCACATAAAACTATTACAAGAAACACATTAAAAAGAACATTATTTAGTTTATATAAAAAACAAAAAAGAGAATTAATTCAATTTTTTACAAATTTTGATGGACATGTATATATATGTAGTAATATTTAGAGTGATCATTGGCAAATTCACTCTTATATGGATATAACTTGTTATTGGATAGATGATCATTTTCAATTACAAAAAAGAATTTTAGCATTTACGGTGTTTGATGACCGACATACAACTGATAATATTTATAGAATAATTAAAAAAATATTAGAAGAATATAAATTAGTTTATAAAATTTTTTCAATTTCATTTGATAATGCACGTTCAAATACGGCGTCAATAACTGATTTAATTAAAATTTGTAAACTCAATTTAGGTGGTAGATTTTTTCTTATTAGATGTATATATCATGTATTAAATTTATATGTACATGATGATTTAAATTGTCTTAATAATTATATTAGTCCAATAAAAACAACAATTTTATATTTATGGACATATCCCCAAACTATAAAAAAAAATGAGGTAAATTTTGTAAACAACATGATAGAAAACCAAAAATATTTCCTAAAGATGTGTTGACTCATTGGAATTCAACATATGAATTACTCAACTAGTCTTTTGATTATAGGGATTTATTGTGCTCATTTATTTCACAAAATGTGCCACAAATTACAATATATCCCCAACATTGGGATATTTGTAAAACAATTTTAAATGTATTAAGAAATTTTAATAATGCAACATATACTTTAAGTGAGGTTTATTATCCCACTTCTCATTTGTTTTTAAATAAAGTCGTTAATATTATCGAGGCTTTACAGGAAGCCGAGCAAGATATTATTCTTGAAGAAACTATTGTTTTAATGAAAACAAAATGGTTTACTTACTATAAAACAATTCCAGAAATTTTCTTGTTGCTTGTTTTTTTGACCCTAAATTTAAATTAGATGGTATTACAGATTATTTGATTTTATATTATGAATGTTTACAATTAGATTTTGATAATGAAGTTAATATTCCATTAACTATAACTAACATTATGAATTTAATTAAAGAAATTTATGTTGAATATTCATTAATTTATGGTAACCAAGGTGGTTCTTCTTCCTCTTTACCACTTATTGCCCCATCATCAACCCAAAATATGAGTTAAAGTGATCATATTATGATGCAAAGGGGCAAAAGACCAAGAGAAACAGTAGGCTCCACCTCGGAGCTTGATATTTATTTAACTACTATTTTTGAGTTTGGTAACAGCAATATAGGTAAAAACTTTCTAGTTCTAGAATGGTGAATTTGACATGCATCAATCTTTCCAACATTAGCATCTATTGCTAAACAAGTCCTGACAACACCAATATCAACTATTGCAATAAAACAAACTTTTAGTCAAGAGAGCAATATATTGGATGAGAGGTAATCAAGTTTGGCTCCTGAATTTATTGAAGCCCAAGTATGTGTGGATGATTGGAAAATAGCCAAATTACGCCAACAAGATATAAAAATGAATTTCAATGAAAAATCACTTGATTTAACTACAGATAGTTCGATGACGAGAAATAACAGTCAAGATAGCGGAGGTGAATGATAAGGTAGGGGGTACTACCGGCTATCGAATACGTAAAGGTAAGAAAACTACATAGGTTTTGATTCTTCTAAACCCCAAGAAAATACGTAGAAAACTTAATTGAAAAATTAAGTCCAAACTTTTCTTTTAATTTTCAATTATTGTAATTAATAATTTAAAAAATAAATCAGGGTCGTGTATTAGAATTGACGGTTCAATATCGATTTCGAATCGAGGTCATGAACCGGATAGTTAGTTCTGAACTTGTTACAAACCATCCTATTACGGTTTCGATTCAAAATTCTTATTTTTTTGAATCGTGAACTGATAGTTTCGAATTGAAACCGTCGATTCATGAACTGTGATCAGAACTACTCTGTAATATATTTTTTATTATTGATATTATTTTATTTGTTTTATTAAAATAAAATATTTTATTATTTTATTTAGTTTATCAAATACAAATTTTATTATTAAATATAATTTTATTTTTATATTTAATAAAAAATAAATAAATAAATGTTTAAATTTTTTATTTATTACAAATGTGATTTTGAAATTAATCTAAACATCAGGTGAGAAATACTCACGTGGCCTTAATAAAACTAATTTGCACTGGGAATGTCAGAAGCAAAATGCCTAAATCGGTAGAAGCTATTAGGGCCCATTTAACCCGGACACCTCTATTTTAACGCCAAGTGGCCTTATAAGATCCACTATCTCTCTGAACTCTGATTTTTTTCTCAGGACCAAAACGATCCAGGCACTCCGTACTGATTTCAATTTATATGGTACGTAATTCTGCCACAAATTTAATGTATTAATCCAGAAAGCACCCATGAACTAAATTAAAGGCCAATGGACTATTTTCCACCTAGGCATGTTGCATTCCTAAATTTCTTCCTTTTAATTTGGATAATCTTAAATACTTACTTATAAATAATTAAAATTAGTGATAATAAATATAAAATTATTATTTTTTTATAATATTAAAAATAAATTAAAATATAATCTTTTATTGCCCTCCTAAATTTTAAAAACTAAAAATTTTCTCCAGTCTAAGTTTTAAAAAATGATAGTTTCACCTTAGGAGTTCGTTTTGAAATCTGCGACTCCATTTTCAACGGTCTCTCCCTCCCAAAGCTTCTTGTCCCTCCGGTGGTCTCTCTCCTCCCATTTGGACGTCCGATCAAATTCAGAGAAACGGTGGAAGACGAAGACGAAGACGATAGATTCATCTTCGTCTGGAAGGACGAAGAACTTCGTCTTCCCTGAGAAATTTCTTTGTCTTCCATCGCTCTTTCAACGTCAATCGGGCTTTCAAATAGGAGGAGAGAGACCACCGAAGGGAGAGAAAGCTTCGGGAAAGAGAGGCCACCAGCAATGGAGCAGGAGATGACGTCGGAGATTTCAAAACGAAACCCTAGGGTGAAACTATCATTTTTTAAAACTTAGGTTGGGGAAAAATTTTAGTTTTCAAAGTTTAGAAGAGCAAAAAGAGATAAAATTTTAAGATGTTAGGGTTCTATTAATTTTAACTGCTCATGGGTGGATATTTGGGAGTATCAAAATTAAAGGGAGAAACATGGAAATGCAGAATACCTTGGGTGGGAAATAGTGCCTTGGCCTAAATTAATTTCTTTTAATCACTGTGCTTTAGACTTGGGTTTAAACAAATTCGAATTCAATTACAAGAGTCAAATATTTTTGAATTAAAATTTAAATTTAAGTTTAAGTTTTAAAGTTATTTGATTTATTAAATTCATAAGTTTAAAAAATTTTAATATAAATTAATTAAAATAATATTATTTCAATTAAAATATATCAAAATAAGATTATTTTAATTGTTTTTATTTAATGATATACCAAATCAAGTTTAGTCAAATTTAAATTCAAATCAAAATCAAACTTGGCTCTCCTCAAGTGAATCGAAGTTGAACAATTTTGAGATAAATTCGAATTTAAATTTGATCTTATTTAAATTAAACTCTAATTCAGTTCGGTTCAACTCTAATCACTATGTTCAGCTACAATTTAAAAAAATCAGAAGTGACTTTTGCAATAATAATGGCATTCAAATGGTCCAATTACTCTAATTTTGGTTCACATAAGTGCCACACAAATCCTGAGGTGCCTCAACATGTCTCTAAAATCCAATTTAATGCTGTCTCGTAGAGTAGATGCCCATGAAAATATTGTCCACGAAATAAGGAATATTTTATATATAAATAAATTATATAAATTAAAATAATAATATTTGATTGAGTAATTTTAAAATTAAAATAATAATAATTATTATATTACTCAATCACAAATAATTATCTTAATTCATTAAGATAAATTTATATAATTTATTTGTATTAATAACTTTATTCTTCTTTCATTACCCTTTAATTAATTCATGTTGATATTTTACTTATGAGTAATATTATGTATACACAGTTTTGAATACTCAATTGAATATACAATTAATGTGTCATCTTATGTAAAAAAAAAGTGATTTTAAATTAAAGATAAAATAACTTACAATTACATGATGATATATTTTTTTCGGTTTAAAATTTATTTTGGGTCAATTTGTCATGACTCAAAATTAAATCGGATAGTATTAGGGTTTACATGAAAATAATCCGATACAATCTGAATTAATTTGAATGTTTTGGCGTAATTACAATTAAAAGAATTTACATAAACATGAAACACTTAAAAAATAAAAGGAAGTTGAGTTTAATATCAACAAAGATCACTTTGCTTAAAAGAATTTCAAACATATAAGTACATACATTATAAAAAGAAAAAGTTGTCGGAAAGGCATAATGTACATTTAAATATTAAATTCATTTGTGTATAACAAAATATAAGTTTAATTTTTTCAATAAAAAATTTGAAAGTTTAATGTCTTAAATTTAAAAAAAAAAAGTTCAATCATCCAATAATTTTCCACCTTAGTAAAAAGTTATGTCTTAATTTATTAATTAGAACAAAACAATAATTAATGACATTGAAGGTTATGTTTATTTTTATCTAACAAACGAATGATATTATTTATATATATTTTTAGTATATAATTTAAGTATATAGATAATGTGTTATTATGTGATTAAGTATTACTTTATATTTAATTCAAAATCATTTAATCACATGATGATATATCATATATATACTTAAATTCCTTCTCATAAATAAACAAAGTTTGTATCTTTCACCAAAAATATATCTCTCTTTTTTATTATTTTATTTTTTTGAATTAACCATTTAAGGTCGTGGGCACTAGGCATTCCAAATGGAATGCAGAATCATGTGTTTCTTGGTTGAGGAAAGTACAATAGATTAGTCTCGACTATGTTTAACACAAAAGTAAAACTAAAGGCCAAACGACTATTTCCCATCCAAGGTATGCTGTAATCTCAAGTTTTCACCCTTTAATTATGGAAACACCAAACACCCACCTATGACCGATTAAATTTAACGAAACTATAACGGTGATAAGGGTAAAATCATTATTTTCTCTATAATATTAAAAATAAACTAAAATAGAATATACTTTTACCCCCCTAAACTTTAAAAACTAAAATTTTTTCCCAGCGTAAGTTTTAAAAAATCACAGTTTCACCCTAGGGTTTCGTTTTGAAATCTCCGGTGACATCTTCAACTTCATTGCCGACGACCTCTCCCTCTCGAAGCATCCTCTCCTTGTGGCGATCTTTTTCCTCCCATTTGGACGTCCGATCGACGTCGAAGAAGTCGTGGAAGACAAAAAACTTCATCAAGGAAGACGAAGTAATTCGTCTTTCCAGTTGTCGTCATCTGAGAAGATGATCGTCTTTCCAGAGGAAGACGAGATGACTCGTCGTCCTCTGGGAAGACGAGTCATCTTCATATGGGAAGACTATTTCTTTTCCCAGACGACGTCTCTCTGCGCCGGATGGTTGGAGTGGAGTTGAGGGGGGTCATCGGTGGAAGAGAAACCGTCAAGAGAGGAAGACAGTCGGCGATGGTGCTGGAGAAAGTGAAAGGGTTTGGAAATAAACCCTAGGGGGAAATATGATCTTTTTAAACTTAGTTTAAGGAAAAAATATTAGTTTTTAAACTTTTAGGGGGGGAAATGAGATTAAATTTTTAAGGGTTAAGGTTCGTTAAATTTAACCGATCATGGGTAGGTATTTGGTGTTTTCATAGTTAAAGGATAGAAACTTAAGATTGCAACATACATTGAGTGGGAAATAATCGTTTGGCCAAAACTAAATATACCATCCCTTTAAATTTACAATATTGTCTGATGTGAAACCTATCTAACCCACTTTGAATTTTTTCATTTTTCATTTTAATTTATAATTACTTAAACAACTTATTAATGCTTGATGAATCCAAGAAAAATTGATACATACTATAATAGTTTTAGAAAGATCCCCTGCCCCTACTAATATTCAAAAGAAAAGGCCAAAGGACTATGTCCCACCCAAAGTATGTTTTTTTTCCAAATTTTCTCTGTTACCTTTGAAAATCTCATTTATTCACTCATAGATTGTTAAAAAAAAAAATTTAAGGGTAAAATCATCATTTTATCTATAATATTAAAAATAAACTTAAATTTGATTTTATTTTCTCCCTAAATCCTAAAAATTAACAATTTTCTTCAACCCAAGTTTTCAAAAACAACATTTTTCCCCCAGGGTTTCCAAACTTTTAGATTAAATTTTTCGACAATGAACAACGATCTCCAAGCGATGTCTCTTCTTCCCTGGCATCTCCTCTTTTTGATTGTACGGAGTCTCCCCCTCCTTGACATCATCGTCGATGAAGACGATACGTCTTCATCTCTGAACAAAGATGAGTCATCTTCGTTTCTGAACGAAGACGAGTCGTCTTCATCTCGACAAAGATGCATCTTCTTCATTGATGACAATGCCACAGAGCGTCAAAAGATGTATGTCCAAAAGGAGGAGTCGTCAGAGAGAGAGAGTAGGTGTTTAGAGATCATCAATTATCACTGAAAAAATTGAATCTGAAAATTGAAAACCCTAAGGGAAAAATATAGTTTTTGAAAACTTGGGTTAGAAAAATTATTAGCTTTTAGGGTTTAGGAAGGGAAAATAATATAACTAATGGACTCAATTAATTTTAAAGGCCCATGGGTGGGTAAATAGGATTTTCAAAGTTAATGGGGGAATTTGAAAAAAAAAAGCATACTTTGGGTGGGAAATAGTGCTTTGACCAAAAGAAAATGAAGAACTTGCGGGGAATATTACAAGTCAAATATGCTTTTGTTTCGAAAAAAGAGTAAAAGAGAGTGGGCAGCGCATTAAATTTTGCTTCTTTTACATCAAAGTGTCGAATGTTTCTTTACTCCCAGACTGTGTGTCATTGTTTTGTGAAAGCTGAAAATGGTCCTTTCTATAGACAAAAGTGAACGCATGGAGCTTGTTGGCCTTTTATTTTTATTAGGTTAAAGCTTGTGAAGCACTATGTAGTGTGCCCTGCATTTTTATCCAACTTGGAATGTTGTTGGGTTTTTTCTTAGGCCAAATGACTATTTTCCATTTAAGGTTTAATACAAACTTAATTTTTCACTTGTTAATTATCAAAATTTTAAATATTTATTATTTTATTAAATTAATAAACATATTTGAAAAAATTAGAAATTCATCACATTTTTCTTTCAAGTTTAAAAAGTAATAATTTCTCTCCCACCTTTCCCCTTATCCAAAGTTTTAAAAATCACAGTTTTTCTTATAGGGTTTGTATTTTCTCTGTTGCGCTTCTCTGGCAACCGGAACTGATCAATCTCCTCCCCCTTTCTCTCAAACAAGGACAAATCGTCAACTGATAAGAGGTCGATTGATGATTCATTAATGAGAATCTATACATCGCATAGATTACGTCGATCGATCTATATGTCGATCGATACATAGATCAATTGACGAATCATCGATCAATCTCCTGTCAATTGACAATTCGTCCTCATCTAAGAGATGAGAGAAACTTCAATCGTCGAATGAGCATTAAGGGAAAAATATAAACCCTAAAAGAAAAATAATGATTTTTTAAATTTTGAGTGAAAAAAATTATTGATTTTTAACTCTTAAAAAAAAATTATGATGAATTTATAATTTTTTAAATATTTTTATTAATTTAATTCTTTATAATAACAAAACGACGACTAGCGGGAATTATTCTTACAAATTTTCCAAGTTACAAGGATGACTTTTCGTTATTATTTAATTCTGCAGAATCACAATCGGGTACCACAAGAAATATGCTTATGTACGACATCATCTTTGCCGATGCAGTAGAATCTCCATGGCATGATTGCAATTTTAAGTTTAATAACTCTTTTCTTAATTTTGAAAATAATCAACTTTAATATTAATTTTTGTGTGCTTATTACATCATAAACTCAAATTTGTTTTTGATTTCTAAAACTCTAATATACAAATTGGTTTTTCTTTTTAATTTTAAATGTAAATAGACTTAAAAAGACAAACCTTCCTTGTTTAAGTATTTTTCTTTCCTTTTTTTTTTAAATAAAAAATTAAAATTTTCAAAAAAAATATATATTCAAATCTCTATCATATTTATAAAACCTTTTAATTAATTACTTATAAAAAAATATTTTTATTTTTATTTTTTTAATTACAAAAATCATATTTAATCAACTAAAGTAATTAAACGAAATATTTAAGTATATTTTTTTTTCTAATATTACAAAATCAGATTATAGATTGGAAAAAGCTTTTAAGTCCTTTTATAAGTCAGGTTATTTCAGTTTTAGAAGTTACCCAAAAAAAAAAAAGTTGCTGTTATAGTTAAAACCATATTGATTTTAATTTTTTAACAACACTCCAAACACACTCTAAATAACATTTGTTTCATTAATAGCCAGGACTTCTTTAAATACAACTTACAAAAGTACAAAGCATTTTAGAAGAAGAAGAAGAAGAAGAGGCAAGGTCTTTCTTCTTTTTTAAAAATGGGTAAGTGAAGAACAAGCAAGTTGTTTCCAATCTTGAAATAACCTTAACACATGAAAACATTCCATGTGATATTAGCTTAACTGTAAGCCCTATACTTTAAAGCATACATATAAATAAATGAATTGAGTCCAAAAATTACCAGCAAGGCTGCAAACAATTTTTCTAGGAAAGTCTTAATTTTGAAGATTTGCATTCAAATAGCGTTTGATACAAATTATAATCTCAAATGGGTTCAGTTGAGGGTCCCTTAGGAGAATATAAATAATTCCCTAATTTTAAAATCTGTTATAATAATAATAATAATCATCATCATCATCATCTTAAACATTTAGTAATTGTTGAACAAAATAATGAATCAATATTAGAAGTGGATTGAAGTGGGTGAACACAACTCATGCAGGAATCAAGTAATGGCATGATTGTCCCACAACCCAAATAGTGCCTTGCCATCCCTACAGTAATCATCCATCCTAATGATAATTATAAAAAGAAAAAGGCAATAAATTCATACATATATATGGTATAAAAAGAGAGAGAGAGGAAAGGGTAGTGCATTTTCAAGGCTTTTCCTGTTATGATAACATTTAAAGCAGAAATTAGTATTAAAGAGACTACATTCACAAGTCTATAAGTTAGTTAATTTACAAGTATGCCATCAACTGAGTATATAGGTATAACATACAACAGCAACTTAATTACCTTTCAACCATCAGCTCATCAAGGTACCCTGAGGATTCATTTTTGGTGGTATGTTAAATTTTGATCCATCAACAATTCCGAGAGCATCAATGCCAATTGCCAATCACATCGCCTGCTTTTCCCACAACACAGCCTCCATGGTAATGCCATATACTGCCAACAGTGGGGTGAAATCACAAGAAAAACCCAGAAATTAACCAATGACAGAATTGAAATTACTTCACATCATTTTTATAGCATTATCTTATACTTTACTCTTATTCAATGTTCTTAGTTACCTACCAAATCAAGAAACCAATATAAAATTGTCCTCAGCTGTAGGACGATCTTGGAGTTAATGCAACTCCATCGGCAATCTTGTTGTTGATTTGGACAAAGGCAGAGGAGAGTAGATTGTAGCATCCAGACTCTTGGTATGCTTCAGTCTGTAAAATTACAAAATCAATAAGGGTAATTAATTATTGTTCAAATTAAGGAACAATAATAAGAGAACTACATAATACTCAGTCCAAAATTTGAAGAATAGGATAGTTATCTCCATATAATGCTGGGTAACCTGATTGAAACATGAATGTAATGGCTTCTTAGAATCATTTGAAAGTCCATAATATCCTAAACACAAAAAGGAAATAATAATGAAACTGATGATTTCGGATATCTTGAACTTTCAGATGTGAAACTTAACTGCAAACCTGCTTCAATGGTGTTGAGATCATTGTCAAATGAACCGGAGATTATCTATATTTGTGACAAGCTGAATTTTGAATGTTTAGACTGGCCTTCGCTCCATAATATTGTTCCCCATTTACCAATACAACCACATGCTGTAGTTGAATTGAACTATGAGAAAATATAAACCAAAGTTTTTTCCAAGATAAAGCAATCACTTCTTGTTACACTATAAATGCCAACTTTTGCAATTAATGCCTCTTCACTGCCTTTGTTCTATCTTTTCAACCTCTCAATACAATGTTTGCTTACAGTGAAAAGAGATAGGAAAATAAGATACGCCCTTTGGAGGAAACTAGTCCTTTTGTAGATGGGTTCTAGGCATGATTCACCTGAAATTGTACATAGCTAAAATTGTCCATAACTGTCTTCATTTCAGTGGCAATGTAACCTCAGCTTCATTGTCAATCTTCATAAAAATAAATTTTAGATATAAGTAAATTTGATTGTCAACCACTGAAATGAGTGATAAGTGGAAGGAAATGACATTGGTTGAAATTCATTGACTACCTTTACAGGTTTTTTCACCCAATGCATGGCCTGTAACCAGTCACCTCCACAAATGAGCATATTTACAGTTTTTGGAGCTAGAGATGCTCTATAAGGGTCAATAACTCTAGAACCAACATTGAACGCACATTTGGAGGCCACAGTGGAGAACGGAATTGCCAAGATTTCAGCCGCCATACGTGAAAGCACTTTGTACTTACTCTGATTGTCTTGCCACCATTGAAGTGCATTGAAATCTGTTGCGTATGAATCCTCAGCGATCTCTACACAACTATCTTCCAGGTACATTTCCAACTCCGACTTCTTAGCTAGTTTCGATTCCATCTTCCTCTTGAACTCCCATAATCGCTGCCAGCTTTTACTTGCAACTGATTTACCTGGCGCAGTCCGAGAGCTGCAAGTTTGGCCTACAATGTTGAAATGCAAATAAAAGCTTAACATTTCCTGTTACATGTTTAGCAAATTTTTTAAAAAAAATATATTCTACTTGATGCAGGTGACTGTGTCTGTGACTGAGTGATGCTTGGATTTTCCAAGGAAAGAATGTCCACATATTCGCCATATAATGCTTCAAGTGTCTTCCGAACATTTTGTATCTCTTCCTTGGCTTTATATTCACCAAATAAATTGGGAAAAAAAAGCTCAATCAGACTAAACTTAATCCTGGAGTAATCACAAATATACACGAGTTAGTAATAAGTCAAATCGTCATCCGAATGATGAAAACAAAATATGTAAAAAGAAGAAAAAATTACAATGAATCCCAAGTTATTTACCTTGGATCCATAATGCCAGCAATAGCCATCAACACATTTACATCCCGCCAATACTTGTCAAACTTAGTTGCCATTTTGGTCACCATACTTGCCAAACACGGATCAGGATCGAATTCCCGCACCGAGAGGATCCCCTTAATCCTAATTACCTCAATGAAATAGAAATTAGACGTGGGATACTCTAATTTTGCGACTATCTTGGTTATGTCATTGAAAATCTCCAAAAACTCACACACGACAGCTACTCTATTCCACTCTTCCCTCAAAGGGCAATAAATCATATAACTCTCGTCCACGCAGCCGTACATAGGGAACACCTCTCTAAACCTCAACAATGTACTAAGCATATTATACGTGCTGTTCCACCTAGTGGGGCAATCCAAGATGAGTTTCCTTTCTTTTATCCCATAATGTTGCGCAATCTCAAAAAATGCAAGTTGCCTCGCCTCACTTGCTTTGATGTACTTAACACTCTCCTGAATTTTTTCAATAATGCTCTTAATCTCAGTCAGCCCATCCTGGACCAAGAGATTCACTATGTGGGTTATGCACCTAACATGGAAGAATTTTCCATCACACAATAGCCTCCTAGGCATATCAAAATTTGCTTTTAACTTTGAAACGCATATATCATTGGTACTAGTGTTGTCTACTGTGATAGTGTGCACCTGTCAATATAACAAGTGAGCAAAAATATGATTGCCGACAATAATCTTGAAAATTCAAAATGCTATGTAATCTTGAAATTAATTACAAGCAAACATTCAAGTGGAAGTTACCTTATTTTCAATTCCCCAGTCCTTGAAACAACTAAACATTGCCTTTGCAATGTCTACTCCTCTCCTTGGGGGAGGCAAATGGACAAAATTTATGATTCTCTTATTTAGCGACCATGTCTGGTCCACCCAATGTGCGGTGATCACCATGTACTCGATGTTTTGTGCATCCGACTTCCACAGGTCAATAGTGACACTGATCCTTGGTACATTTGCAAAAATCTTCTTCAAACTCACTATTTCAATGTCAACAACTCTTTGGCAATCCACCTTTGCTTGCTTTTTTCCAATTTTCTCGTACATAGGCTGAAGACTGCGACAAAAGAAATTGAAGCCCACATGCTCAACCATCTTAAATGACAACTCATCCATTAAAATCATGTGAGCCATTGCCTCTCTAACCTACAACATCAATCATTTTTGTATATTATTAAGACTATATTAATGTAATTAACAAATTTATGTAAAAAATTAAATAACTATAAGCATAAAGTTATTGCGACTTTACCTTTTTGTGATCATATTTAGAGTTCATCTTCAATATAGGGGGGTTAGAAAGGGAGTCAGGAATCCGTGACTTCAAAGGCTTAAACCCTAGCACCAATTGCCCACCTTGGAGAATTTTCTTTCCCAATGCCTTCTTCCTTTCAACACATTGTGAAATATGTCGTGCTAGGTGGGTAGTAGTCCTAGTCTTCTGCATTTTCAACCTTTTCTTACAGTACTTACAAACAGCATATTTTGTATCCCCTACACACAACTCCTCTGAAAAGCACTCCCACACAGCTGAAGTCTTTCTTCTCTTGCTTGGCTGAATATCAAGAGCATGTGCTTTTGTAGTTCTTTCAAATTGTAATTCCCTTACATCTTCATAATTAGAAGCATCAAAATTTTCAACCAATGCCATATCCACCTTGACATCATCTATTGCAACACTGGTATGTGGTCCTTCAATTTGTATTATCTTACCTTTCGTTGATGCACACAAAGGGGAAATACTGCTACCAACGGAGGCATGGGATAAAGCTTGACTTGGAAGTACTGTATCAATCTTTCTTGGGTCCATCTTGTTAATCAATTCACAAATGAAAAAATGTAAATACCTATTCTCATAAATGTGGGAAAATTATATGAATGGTTGACAACTTCATTATGAATACAATATGTCGATAATTCAGATAACTAAACCTTTTCATCCTAAAAGAAAGAAATCCAATCATTATTGCATGCATATATTTTCCATCGTCAACCATCTGTTTATAAAGATGATATTCTTCATGAATTGATATTATAGGCCATATAGACCACCACACATTAAAGTTAAAACAACAAAATCACTACACAAATTCAATGTAATACAATAAAAACATTCAACTATCATGATCAAAATCCAAATAAATATTAAACTTCCCAGCAAAATATAATCAAAACTAACTCAGTATAATCTATGTGTCAAGGTGGGATTTCCCAGCAAATATATTCTTTCTGAATAAGAAAGGAGAGAATTGGTTGATATATATTATTTTATAGGTGGAATGTTGTGGGCAAAACCATTTCATAAAAAGAATGTGAATACTTTAAATTTTTTTGGTTTGGTATTTATTTATTTATCATTATTTATTTTTGTGTTGTATATTAATAGATACATGCCATCACTCATTTTTTATCCAATCAAAAAGATTTTATTCCCTCCAGAATTTTTGCTACTATTGGATTAATGTGATAAGACTACATTATACTGATAGAGACCTCCTGTAATCCTCCACCAAACACAACAATAACACAATCCAACCACAATCAATTACACACAAAGCAAAGGGCAAACTGAAAAAACAATAATCTGATTTTACTTGTATCATTTAGCAAGACAACAATTTTGACACTCCTAATGCAATTTGACTACTCTCTACCCAAAAAAGTCAACAAATGGATAAATCCGGGATTCAAGGACCATATCTTTTTCAAGGGTGGATTTAAGTCAAAATGGGTTGGGTCAATTCACCTTATCCCTCTTCATGTCTTTTTCCTCCATAATTTCTTCCAGTTTTGGTACCATATCTTTTTGTCCGCTCACTTCTTGTTTCAACACCATGTCTTCTTCTCCTTTTCTTCTCACACCTTCGTTTTTTTCCATCCTTATCTTTGTACCATTTGAACCAGGCCTCCAGGTGAACGAAGAGATTCCGGTCACCCAATCTCACCAGATTCCTCCAGTTTACACTTTTGGTCATCGGATTCAACTGCTTTTTTGCCAAACACGCTTATCTCAGCCAAACCAGCTTCTTTCCTCTTTGTTTCCTCATAGAATATGATTAGGATATCATCATCATCCAAATTGTCTTCCTTCATCACAAAAACAACTCATGACTTGGATTTATAGTCATAGTTCCATTCTTCCTTGCATTCACAACGAAAACAGATTTTGTTCTCCCACATCTTCCAAATTTCCAACTACATTAGTCGTTGGACAAACCTCCATCTTCCACTGTCATCCTTTATGATATCTACTCTTTTCATCCTCAAAATCATGAGCTCTAATACCACTTTTGATAGAGACCTCCAACAATTCTCAACCAAACAGAACAATAACACCATCCAACCACAGTCAATCACACAAAAAAACACCGGCAAACTAAAGAATAATAATTTGATTTTATTTATATCACTTGGCAAAACAACAATTTAGACACTCATACTAAAATCCGACTACTCTCAACCCAAAACAGTCAACGAATGGATAAATTTCAAGAGTTCGAGCAGCCGCAGACCTCCTCTTCCACCCAAAGAATGCCTAATACCCAAAACAATATCCCCCTTACTCTTCTATTTTTGTTTCTTTTTACATTATTTGTCTCCCCTCTTTTGCCCCTCATTCTCCTCACATGTTCTGTGGTCCTTTCCTTAGTTTGCTCTACCTAAACACATAGCCTTGATCTTTTGATTTGAATCTCACCCTTATTCTTGTGCACCCATTGTCCTATCACATACCCTACAGTATAAACACTACAATAGAGTTAAAGCACTAAGTTCAACCCCAACCACAACATTTACCAAGTCCCCATTCATCAAAATTTCATACAAAAACACCCTACTTCCTAGGACGGCCACAAACACCATATTATGATCAAACATGACAATATTCAAAACTAAGTTACCCCTTGAATCAAACATTTCACCATCCCCAAATCATAATAAACATGCACAACCCCTCTTGGCAATCCAATATAACAACCAAAAGACTCACAAGACATAAAATATGTTACCGTTGGTAGACAGTGAATTAAAAAAAGAGACAAACAAACTCTAAATTTGGTCCATGATGCAAGTTGCTTTACGTTGGGAGAATCGGTGTTTGAGAGATTGAGTTAGCATCTACATTACTTGTGAAGAGAAAGTGTCGAACTGGAATTGAAGAACAAAATTGCATCTGTTGAACTTAGAATAAAATAAAGTCATTTTCCTATGCTAACACAATGTACACAACAGCTCAAAACAATATTGTTTTGAATTTAACAAAATATTATCATTTAACTTTCATTTGCACTTGACTCACAAGCCAAACAACATAAACCTAGAGCCATCACACACCAAGCTCGAGCTTGAGCTCATTTCCCATCAATTCATTTCAACTTGATCGAACCGAGATAGCAAACGAGCTCAACTTGAATTCAAGGCTAGCTGTCTGACAGTATTACTATGAGAGGTTCCTAGACAAAGAAAACAATAAAGGTGCATTTAGTTTTAGGTAATCTTTCATTACCAAAAATGAAATATTACCGTAAAAATATATTACTTTAAAGATTACTAAATATAAATTATTACTATGTTTAGTAAAATTAACATATATAAATAATTATTGTGTTTAACTGACAGTAATAAAATAATACAAAAATATTATTTTACTTAAATGTCCATAAAAGATCAAAGGATATAAATTAGTATTATGTTTAGTTAAACTAACATGTCTTATGTAAAAGTATTTGTTTTATGTATTTTTTTAATTATTCTTGACGTGAATACTATGTTTGGATTTTTTTTCCATTGTCATATAGTGAAATTAATCAATTAAATTATTTTTTTATAGCTGTGATTTTATTACCAATCTATTCTTTTTCTAAAATATTTTCTATGTTACTGTTAATTTTAATTGAAAACAAAGGAATTTTTAATCTAAACATTTAATAAGCAAAGATAAAATTGTAATAAAATTAAGATTACTTTAGTAATATTTTAATATCTAAAATGGAGATGATAATCAAATTATCCTATATTATATGTCATATCAACTTAGTAATAAAAAATTATTAAAATATTTTATTATCTAACAAACCAAACAACATAATACCAATAATAAAGATAAATTACAGAGGTAATCAAAGGTCACCCAAATCAAACAACCCCTAAGAGAAGTTTTTTTTTTTCATATTTCAGAATGGATAAAGTTGGTCAATAACAAATTGAACAACCTACAATGTATTATATTTTAGATATATTTGAATGACTTAAACAAGAGAACCAATGTTATAAAATTTTCCTTAATCCTCATAGCAATAATACATATTCAATTGGTAAATTTACCATCTAAAATGCATGAGACCACGTAAAGTTAATCACCATCATATTATTTACAATAATATCTATTAAGCTGAGTAATAATTTAGAAATTATCTAAACAGGCAATCGATCAGATTATTGATGCAATGTCCATATGAATTAACCTCAAGTTATGTCTATAAAATTGATATTCAAAAACCAAAGAAGTAATTAAGATACAAATTCAAGAAATTTATAATTTTCCATACTTACACATAATAAGAAGAAATAGGTCATCAAGCATATAGAATAAATAGCTTAATCACTTGCTTGTTGAAAAGCACACAATTCTTTCAATTGATCAATAAGCCTAGAAACAAAAGTCTTTGATAGAGTATCTACTCAAACAACACATAGATAAAATGTGTAATCCATGCTCATAAGTTTTCATGCTCCTTTTGCACAAAAGACAACAAGAGGGGGATAGATACCAATTCAAAAACTTTCTTTGACCAACATCACTTACATTAATTTTTCCAAGTCCAAGCAAAAATATTGACTGTATAAACCATTTGGCTTCTAAAATCACATGGGCTTGTTGAAAAAGTCTAAGAACATCACCATCGGCTAACCAATTGAAGAAAGAGTTGTAAAAAAACATACTGGAATGGTTGAGCTTCCAAACTCTTCAATCCTCTCTTATTCCAACAAGAAAAACTTGGTCCACCAAATCTACGAGGCTTGAGTTCTTGATTAACTCTATCCCTTAAACTTCTCCAAAAGTTAAAGTTCCAACCTAGCACAAGGTAAAAGAAGATGATATGATATTATTATTATTTTGTCACAATAGTCTATTGATTCATGGAGACAAAAAGAACAAAAGATAGTCCACAATCCACACTTCCTACCAAAATCATATGGGTAAACACCTAAATCATTACTCTGAAATACTCAAAATTTAGATAACTTGACTTCACTTCTGATCTACTCTTGTTGAAGAATTGTCCCTTCAGTGCAACATTGTGTTATATTTGTTCATTTGCAATCAAGCTACATCTTGAGACTTGTAATTTGATAACCAACCAGCTTAAACCACATGTTTACTAACTAACATCAGACAATTAAATGTCAAAAAAAAAAAAGTAATAAACAACACTAAGTACTTCAAAAATGAAAAAGGTTCCTAATCCACACATACGATCAAATTTAACCAATAACATAGCACTGATCCAATCACTAAAAGTGCAGTCATTGCATAATCATCTGTTCTTACACCATCATTATATGACATTTAACTTGTAAATTTCTCAGATAGATCTTTATCTACTTCAACGCAAACATTAATTTATAAAGTTCAAAAATCAAGAAGTAAGCACAGCAACAAAAATTACCCCAATTCTTAATAAAGCTCCAGACCTGTATTTCATTGATTCATCAAAGTAAATAGAAACAACGGTTGTGGATTCCAAAATCCCAACATTAAAAAAATATATAATAAAAACAAGTCAATATCAACAAAAATCGTAACAAACCAAATTCTAATAATACGAACTCATAGACTGCTCTCGATGTGAAACTCGTCGAAGCTGACCTGAGCGGGCGTGATCAAAATATCTTAGCTGAGAGGGTCGATTCACTGGAGAACTGTTAGATTTAATATTCTGGCGCTTTGTTGGTCAAGACTGAGCATCAATTTTTAACACATTTTGGGAGACCCTAAATAACCAGGAGTACTTGCCAATTTTGTTTTCCAAGAGGAAGTAGAGTGAGTGTCGGAGGTACGTTTGAAAAAAAGTTAAATATATAACATTACTCAAATATTACTCTCCTTTTCTTAATGCATTTTCACTCAACTCGGTCACAATCCCAACTCAAAAGATTAAACTTGTAATCCTTAAAGCCATGTTAAACACATGAGATGTGTTTAAGGTCTTTTAATATATAGATTAACGAGAGAATTACAATTTGTTGACTTAATAATAGTCTTTACGTCTTTTATATATATATATATATATAGTATAACATATATTTCAAGACTGTTATTTTTTTAATATGATAGTTTTATATGTATATTTTATAATATTTTAACTAAAATTAAAATATTATTTTGATTGTAATTACATATATACATATAATCCATATATCTCGTAATAAGAACTATGTTTATACATCATTAAATCTTAATTATAAAACACATATAAGCATCAGAGCATTTAGACTGAAGAGAGAGCTAACTAGGTTGTTCACATGTAAATTTAGTATGAATTATGCATACTTGCCGTTAGATTCAATATACTAGAGTGAAATGATATCCTGTAACCTACATTTAATTGGGTATATTAATGATTGTGATATGCAAACTATGAACAATTAATTATGATCACATTTTTGTTTTCTAATTATGTGTATACATATCATGTACTTGATATCTGATAGACCTTTTTTTGTCCTTATTATTTTGTTTTGAAATGATAAATACACTATTATCATTGGTGTATGTGTCAATATTGTTCTTACTGGAGCTGGGTATTTAATTAAATCAACTTGCTTCTCCATTTTGAATAACTTGAATATTTTTTACAATTTCAGTATTGATTTCGTTGAGCTTGATCAGGTTATATTCATGGTATTTGCAAATGTTTCCATAGTACTGATCAACCTGGAATGCAATTATGATAAATTAATATAAAAAAAAAAGAAAAATCCCTAATGACATAGTGATGGTGAAATAGAAATACATATGAATGTGTACAAGAGTTTTTAACATCTTCATACAATCGAGAAAATGAGAAGAGTTTTAACATCTTCATATAATATTTTATAACCTTAATACAAAATAATCAATGTTAATTGTTAAGTTTATATTGATGGAATACATGTTCAATTTTGCGAGAATCTTGTGTGGTTTAATTCTACATAATTTTATTATGTTTTTGTGTTAGTTTCTTTAAGATCTCACCCAGATCTATATGAGATTTCATCTTTACAATAGTTGATTCAAGATTTTACTCAACCAAGTTAGAGTACAAAGAATATATATGAGAAATGCTTTTTACTAGATTGATCATACAAATGAATAACAAATTTTTCTCCAAAGATATAAGCTTTGGAACATGGAGGGACTAAATTCTCTCAAAGGACTTAAGGATGTTGGAGTGGTTGAATGAAAGTTAGATAGCTTTCAATGTATTTTTCTTTGCCTTTTTTTTTCACTTGCATGTCTCCAACCCTTGAACATACTCACAAGTGTTGTTTTCATCCTGAAATTTCGTTGAATTTACGAGTGTTTCTTCTCATAGAACAGTTGTTCCTGACCAGAAGTCTCAACTCTTTGAGAAGTTCTTCTTTTCAAATCTTCAACGGATGTATTTTTGTCTTCTTGCACTGGGAATGGGTTCTCCTTGTTTAGTTGAAATTGTCCAATCTTGCCAGAATAATGAACAATCTTCAGAATGATCATGTTCTTCATAAAATGATACAAGTGTTCTGAGCTTTGGCTTCAATTTTCTTCTACCATACGCTTAATTTGCTTTCTTGAATGAGGTTGTTTATTATATATGTTGAGATTTTGTTATAAGGAATATGCATTCCAATTTTTACTTTAACTTCTGCTTGGAGAACGAGGTCGAAATTTAGTGGAACGATTTGAGGCCTTCTGGAACAATCAACCCTTTAAGGATGGCACAGGTGTTTCATGTATGTATATTGCATTTTTCAACTTTGACAAATTTTGGTCATCACATAAATAATGTTAGTTCGATTGCAATCATTTGTCTTGGTCTGTTTGTCTCATCAAAACATACAAAGGCCAACAGTTTTTAATTCCTCAGAATAGCCTGTAAAGCTTGCATCGTTGAAAGTGTTCTTAAAAAATGTCTTTCATAATCAAACTACAAAAAGTCTTGTACAACATCTTTTGATACATTACAGTCAAGAAAGAAGAGGAGGATGGAGAAGTTAGAAGCTAATTTTGGTTAGTTTTATTTATTTATTTTAATTTCTATCTGGTTGCTGAGAAAACTGGGAAATTTAGGAATTTTGATGATTTATTCATTTATGAATTATTCGAAGCTTGAGCAAGTTTAAGTTGAGTAAAATGAAATTTAAGGCGTTTATCAAGAACAGATGAGAACAAATCTGCACATGAAATTTCATCTCAATCGGAACATGAATCAACCTCATTAAAAGGCCTTTATCAAGATTGGTTGGAGCCCCAAATCCTAATTCGTCTTTGAAGCTCTTCACATCACAGTTTCTTCTCCTCCCATCGAGCCAGCCCAACAGTTATGTCTGAGTTGATTGAAAGGAAAATGGTGATGGCAAGGGCACCGGAGTGAAATAGTGGGAACTTTGGTGGAAAGGTGGATAAGCAGTAACGGGATCAATTGTAAATGTTGCAGTAAGGTGTTTATAATCAACAATTTTGAAGCTCTCTGTGGGTGGCAAGAAGCTTTGGCCAACTGCTAATATTTTTCTTCAAGATGGGAGGACTGTCAAAAGGACATGTTCAACAAAAAAAAAAAAAAAAAGGTTATGTGAAGAGATGCAAGATACTAATCATCAAGAAGTGTGTATTTTTATGCATAAACAATTCTCATAATGGTATAAAAACTTTATGAAATAGGATCTAGAACAAATGAAATTTAAGGTATCGTGGACAGGGAATGTGTCATTGCTTGATGGGTGAGCTTGAGAGGCAGCTTGTTGAAATAGGAGTGATGAAATTGATATTGCCTTCAGCACCTAGTTTGCTGATTATGAAATTCGGGTTTTCAAAGATGATAGAATGCAAGAGACTAGAGCACTAAAAACTATACTTTCCTGGATGTTCCCCAATAGCCCTAAAAATTATAAAAACTCCTGCTAACCCCCCATGTAAATGAAGAGATCTCACAAACAACGCTCTTTCCCCATATGTTGTTCAAAACCCAAAGGCAATACCTGATGTGTGAGGAGGAGAGATTCCAGATTGAGGGATGGGGAGATTTGTTGTGTTGTCTCACATCTGACGTCGGAAGGGCAAGGCGTTAAGCTTAAAAGTGTGAAGAAAAATCTTACCATTTGAACTTTCTTTTGGGACAAGAGAGGCTCAACAATGCCCAACTTGACATCTTTCATGGAAAAGCTTTCTGCCATATATTTCAAATTTGTTCAGCTTCACTATTTCATACTTTCAGAATTTTCCATTAGTACATAGAAGCAGCAATAAGAACAATGTTTTACCTACTAAAGAGATATTCAACCTCATCACATTCAGGCAGATTGTAAAACCAAATTCCATTGACTACTCTGAAGCATTTTGATGTAACAAATGTGAAACTTAATTTTCATACTCAAAATATCCAAACAGATTTTCCCACTAGATTTTCTGTTTATACAAATAACATATGAGTAAGAACGAAAACGAAGATGTTATGAATGAGAAGGTTGAATGTAATGCTAGCATTTACAAGCAGCACCTTATCCCAACAAATGCAAGAATTTGAAACTTTGGCACATTACTGGTGTAAGCAATTTTTTCAATTACAAAGAAATGAATTCTCACTTTTGAAACTCAAAATGAAGATTCTAATGCGGTTGTTCAACTTTATTTCAGAAGAGGTAGTATGTATTGTCAATTTTGAAATAAAATTATCATGAACATGAAATTTTTCAAGCTAAGTATTACTCTAATTATCAGGTATAGAATGTACATACTTTAGTGGTAACCCTTTAAGCTTTTGCTTTAAAAAGAGCATAAATATAAATAATAAATCAAGTCCGAAAACTTGAAATTACCCGCAAGGCTGTGAACAAATTTGAAAGAATTGTGTTTAGTCAGACATTGAAAACAAATTATAATCTGAAATGAGTTAAGGGTTCATCATGAGAATACAAGTATTATATAGAACTATCCAGCATTTTAATGGTACCAGTAACTCTTAAAAAGAACCTAAGAGTTGACTATCAAAGCAGAGTGAGAAGGCAACTCTTAGAATTATGAGAAATATGCAACCATCATAATGATAATTAAAAAAAGAATAAATAGATTTGCTTATTGTACAAGAGAGAAAGTGCAGCCCCGCCTTCATCCTACTTACAGGTTTATCCTGTTTTGATAAGATACGTATTGAAGTCAAAGTCTGGAGCTTGATTTACAAATTATGCTGCAAATGATAATTCTCTGAGGAAAAGGAAAACGAAAAAAACTGTACGACTTTTCTTTTGTTTTGCAGTATACACCCAGGCCAACAATCTGCTATCATCCTGTGTTCTCCACACCTCTCAAGCAACGTAGCAAGGAGTTAATCTCAACATATTGACAGGGGAATTTGATAATCAGAATAATGCAGAAAACATACGGAGCAAAATACAAAGGCAAACGTAAATTAAGCTACAGCAAATTTGTAAAGTTAGGGAACAGCTGAAGACATGAAGATGATGGAGAATATCTCTATAATGACTGAATATCGTCTTTACAACTACAGCAAAATTGATTGAATATCTCTACCGATGAAACAAACCATGGAAACACTGGCATTTGGAGAGGCCAGTTCTCTCCACAAGGATAAACCATCACAAAAATATCCAGATGCCTCTTGATTCACTATTCTCTCATACTCTTTTATTCTCTATCCTAACAGTTTTACTCAACCCCCCAATCACATTCAGCTACGCAGTCCTACTCAAGTGCTTTTGAAATTTCCCTGGGCCAGTTCTTCTCTTGACTCACCCACTAATTGTCCCCTTTTTTCTCCTCCTTTGTGCCTGCATGAATACACTAATGTGATTAGAGCTCTATCAAAACCTAAAAGGGAATCTCTGATGTCATATAACTTCAAACTATATGTATCTTAAGAAATATGCAAGTTCAGTTGTAATATATATTCACACAATTACCACTATTAATCATATATAAATTGTCTTTACTGCAAAATTGAAAGTAGAAGTTATTGTTTCTTATTAAAATCACAATGTGGCTCTCTTTTTTAGTACAATATGGCTTGACAAATAATCAAGGCAAAGCATAAATAGTAAATAGAAGCCATTTACTTGAAGTGTCTGCTTCCCTTATTTACAAGAACTCTTGCTAGTTGTTGCCAAAGAATCTGCCAGCCTAGGGCTGCAAAAATGAATTGCAAATTGTTGATGAATCTCATGATTCTTCAATATGCTTCAGATATGTTACCTCTTCTGTAAAGTGGAGACATCATGTCAAAAAGCCTTTGCCAGGATATAGTCTTCACTTCTGATGGTAAAAAAAACCAACCAAGAGATTGTCCCTGCCTTTTACCTGAGACTGAAAAAGACCCCAACTGATAGGGCTCCTGAAAGGAGGAAAAAAAAGGTGCTCAGCAGAGTGAAGATGGCTGCGAACAGGACTGAAAGAACTAGAAGTATGTTGCAGCACAGCATAAGAATAGTCTACTCTCTCAAGCCAGGAAATTCAACCAGGCTGACTTTCATTATCTTGAGAGTTTCAGGTGGTTTGCGCCCAAACAAGAGACATGGCAACTCTGGCATGAACACCGGCAAAATCTGGAAAGAAGACCAAGCCAACAATGATGTCTGTGTCATTGGTCAATGCCATTTGGGCAGTGGAGAAGGCAGCTGACAGAACCAAATTACAAAAATGACTGCATGATATCAACACCATAGCATCAATTAAGTTATACAAGCATATATTAAGTAAATTTTACAAGCCTTGTTTAAAAATGACAGAGGTTCCCAAACAAAGAAAACAAAAAGAGAAGTTTTTTGTCAGATTTCAGAGTATATAAAGTTGGTCATTAACAGCAGAACAGCCAACAATGTAATATTTTAGATGCATTTGCACAAGCTAAACAACAGTGTTTTAATTTTTCCTTAATCCTCGTCAAAAGAATACTGGCACATTCCAATGCAATTAGTAAATTTTCGATCTAAAAATGGAAGACTCTGTGCAAAACCAATCTCAATCAATAAATAAATATACAATATCTATTAACAGATAATCTAATAATTCAGCAGTTATATAAAGAACAATCCATCAGATCATTGATGCAATGTCAGTTTGAATTAACCTCAATGTATCTCTATTAAATTGATTTTCAAAAATCTAATAATTAATTAAGAGACCAAATTCAGGCAATTTATAATTTTACACTGCTACATGTCTTTAGGAGTAGAAAATTAGATCACTTGTGTACCAAAAAGAACATCACTCTTTCCCTTAATCAATAAGCCTAGAAACTAAAGTCTCTTTCAGAGTATCCGCTCAAACAACACTTAGATAAGATGTAAAATGGGTATCAGATCATGAAAGGGACAATGCAGGCCATCATGCATTTTCTACCAATATCTATGGTTGGAGGAGAGATTAATATCTGTAGTAACATGTTATTATGCTGCCTAGATATTTAAGATAACAAAAATTTTATAAATTTCCAAAATGAGTTCTTAGTATAGAGAGAAGAAAAAGTGACCTCACCAATGTAAATTGAGCTGTTTACCAATAATCTCCACATGAACAGGCCCCAGCTTCAAAGTGGTGAAACCGGTTTGCATCTCGAACAACAATCACCCTCTCTGTTACAGCTGAAACAAACTTAGTAAATGTGTGGCAGTCACCACAAACCCTCAGATTCTTCATAATCCTGATTGGAGTTCCTTCAGGTGTGGCAATAAGGCCCAACGCAATTGCTAACTTTTCACTATGTGTATACAAAATTCCAAGCTTAACTTCCTCAGCAACATCATGCAACACAAAATTTGTATCAGGTACATAACCAGCCAACTCCAACTTCTTACTCAAGGTCTTTAACATTCCATAAATCTCCTCTGAAAGAGGATGAGTCTTATCACCAGCGCTAAACTGATAAACTTTATTATCCACTTCAATCCAAGTCCAACCAGGGATTTTCTTTAATTTCCTCTGGGTCATCAAATCCCTTGTCTTTGCCATATCTTGCCACCGACCTGCATTTGCATAGATATTGGCAAGTAGAACATAATGCCCTGGATTCTGTGGTTGTAGTTCAAGTAAGGATTTTGCAGCCATTTCTGCCATGTCTAAATTCTTATGAATTCTACATGCTCCAAGCAAAGCACCCCACAGCCCCTCATCTTTTTCAACCTTCATACTTCCTATCAATTTTAAGGCTTCATCAAGTCTACCAGCACGCCCCAAGAGATCAACCATACAAGTATAGTGTTTCACATCTGGCTCAAAACCATAATCATCTGACATCAAAGAAAAAAGGCGACGACCCTCTTCAGTTAAACCTGTGTGACTACAAGCATATAACAGTGAGACAAAGGTGATCTTGTTCGGTAATATCCCATTACTCAACATCATAGGAAATAAGTCAAGAGCTTTTCTTCCCTGGCCATGATACCCATAAGAAGCAATCATTGCACTCCATGTAATTACATTCTTTTGTTGCATCCTATCAAAGATTTCCCTCGCAGAATCAATACTACCACACTTGGCATACATATCAATCAACGCTGTCCCCAAAATCACATCCAAAGGAAATTTATTCTGATTTATAAACTCATGCACAAGTCTAGCCTTATTCACAGCTCCCAATTTTGCACAAGCATGAACAACACTCACCATAGATACCTTATCCGGCACAACACCCTCCTCTCTCATCCTATCAAACAAAACCAATGATTCATTAGCGTTTCCACACTCCGCACATGCACCAATCATCACAGTCCATGTCACAAGGTCCCTGTTCAACATTTTATCAAACACTTTGCTAGCATCATCAATAGCACCACATTTTGCATACATATCAACAAGAGCAGCACACACAAAGTGATCTACATTCAACCCCGATTTCAAAACAATGTCATGAATCAATCTACCCATTACAAGATCCTTCCTATCTCTGCAACTCCTTATTACAAAAGGCAAAGTATAGTTATCTAATTTCATGCCACATCTAATAAACTCCCTAAAAGTTCCAAAACAGTTTATAAAGTCACCAACTTTAGAAAACCCACCAACCATTACACTCCAAGAAAACGAGTCTCGGACTCCCATCCTATTAAACAATGCAAAAGCATCGGTTATAGCTTTATGTTGGGCATATATGTAAAGTAGTTTGTTTACAACAATGGGGTTAAGGAGAACACCATTAACAGCGACTTGGGCATGAACTTGTCTGACTTGAAAGATGTTTTTGCAGCTAAGGAGTGAAGAAATATAAAACTTAGGGTCTAAAGAGAGCGAAAACTGACAGTGGGATGGCTTCTGTACATGGGTATGTTGATTTAGGGATGTTTCTTCATGAAATTGAGACTGGCAGAGGGTTTCTGTCATGGCAACAACAGTGGAAGCTGAGAAAAAACGAAGCCTTCCATGTCTAGAGACGAGGAAGTTCGAATAATTTTTTAATAGAATCATGAGGCATCAAGTCTGACGAATGTGTAATAAAGGTTTGAACAAGTATAAAACCCTCTTTCAACGGCCATAAACAATTGGCCAATATTTCAACTCATCAACCATTTTTCATTTTAATCTTTTTATTTTTGAGTTAGGAGTTGGGAGGGCTTTATACGGAAATAAATTATAAAAGAACTTTATTATGAAAGGTTTTAATATACAAAGAACAAAGCTTAATTTGATGATTCATAGAAAGAATTTTAATTTCCCATATTGATAAGTTTTCACCTTAAAAATAAAAAATTATTTCAATTTTAAATATTAATTATAATATTAAAAATAATAAATATTTTTTTAAAAAAAACTTCTTATTCTCAAATTTTGGTGACAGTGGTACCTTTTTTCTTCCATCAATTTCAGTTAACTATGAAAAGCCTTCATAGTTCAGACCCAACCATCATCACAACTCTTCTTCCTCCTTCTTCAATCTTTATCTCACCACATATTTGACACTCTAACCTCTTTTCATCTTCATCTTCAATCTTCGAACACAAAACGATGATCCAATGAAATCGAGCTCCATGAAACTGTTCCCACATCTCCTCCTCCAAATTAAGAACTTTTTCATTCTCCTCCGAGTTTGTTGCCTCTAATAACTTGGTTTTTGTGTGATTAAATTGTACATTAGATTATTGATTTCGGTCAAAAGTTGTTTGAATGCGATAATGATTTGTTTGTGGATTGCAACAATGATGTTATTAATAGAAGTAAAGGATGGTAGTGATAGTGTTATCTATGATAACATATAATAATGATGAAATTATCAACAATAGTAACAAATGATTATTTGAATGTAATGACAGTTTGTTCGTGGATTACAACAGTGGTATTGTTGATGAAAGGAGAGAGTGACAGTATTATTATTGATAATAGCAAAGGGTGGTAGTTGTATAATGGTAACAAATGGTTGTTTGAATGACAAGACAATTTGTTTGTAGATTGTGATAATGGTATTTTCAAAGGAAGAAAGGGGGGTGGTGTCTGGGATACCATGTTTTTTATCTTCTTGTCTTTCTACATTGTCATATATTTTCAATAATTATTTTGTGTCAAATGATTTTTATGTTAGATGGATTTTTACAAAGCCAAAAGACTTATTCCCTCCCAAGGTTTGTTGAAACCTCAATTAGTATTATTACTATTAAAAACTTAAACTCTTATCCGTGAAGTGTTAAAATTAATAAAATTAGTTAGTTTCATAAATATAATCATCATTTAATTAATAATATATTAAAAATAATACAATTTTATTTCATATTTTTTTCAATTTAAAAAATTAACAATTTAATGTTTCATTAAACCTTAAGTGAAAATAAGTCTTTCGTCCTTTTTTACAAAGGATGAATTTTGTACCATCCATTTACTTCATCCATCTCCGTGTGTTTATCAAAGTGTGACATCTTTTTAAACTTTTGAGATAACTGAAACTAACCCTATATCTAGCAACAAATTTGTTATTTATTCAAAGTTTTAGAAAAGAGAAAGAAAGATTATTGAGATGTCATTGATGGTTGTTGAAGACGGTAGCCAAGAGTGGTTGCTTGAACAGTGATGACGATAGAAGCTGTAATTTCGAATTTGGGAAGTCAATTCTACTATGATTTGACCTAGAATAAATTAGTCACTTTTCCAATTTTTTCAATCCATGGCCCTCTCCCTGCTCAAAGGTTGTTAACATGAAGCCTTTGTTATCAAACAACAAAATCATCAAAAAGAAATCTTACATCTTACACAGTAATTTTAATACTCACTATTCAAAACTTCACTCAATTTTTCTTTGATTTGTCTTATGCCCATCTCACATAGTCAAATACAACAAATTAAAAATTTTTTCTTGATTTGTTTACAATGATAGAACAGCCCAGTCACATTCTAAAGGGAAGCAAAGTTTCTTGTATGCCAAGTCAAATTTGTATTTAAATTATCTGCCCAAATATTAGACGGCAAACTCCATATAACAACTGAGATATAGAGCAGCCAAATGATTCAAAATAATCACAGGAATGATTGACAATGTTTACTTCAAGCCAACAAAATATTGATAAATTGCTCAAGACATGCAGTACTCTTCAATAAAAATTAAAACCCCAAGTGTAGATGGAGTCTACCTCAGATTTACATCGCTCAGTTTTAACCATAAGACTCAATCCCAAGATGGGATTATTCATTAATTACTACACCCTTCTTCAAACTCCACCACCACCACCTTCTTTCTGTATCCAAATGGAGCTACTGTAGCAGTTTACACTGATGATACAGATACAAATTTAATTCTAACTTGCACAAAAATAAATGGGACCTCACCTGGTCTTAATTGATTTGGGTGAGTGGCGAGCGTGGTATGAGAGATGGTTTTAATCTTTTCACCTCAAACAATTCGTATGAATTGCTTTTTCTAAACTCCTCTATAAGAGATTCCATTGGCACTGCTCGAAACGAGTCAATAGCCACCTTACTAGGAGCCTCTAATTCACACCTTGTTGGAGTTGTACCAGTGGGCTCATAATCCTGCAATAATCAAGAGTAACAAAATTAAATGCAAATATTTTCAAAAACATTATTTCTAGTAAAATATCTAATGTAAAATGATTAAAATCAATTCAACAAAACCTAACTATTTCAGCAAATACTACATAAATCATCTTAATGCAGTAAATGTTTTCACTCAGATGTCATCCTTATGCATACGACATGTGGCTGCAAAAATTACAAAGCTAGAAAACAGATTAATAGGAACATAAAAGTTAGCCATGTTTGGCTTTCAAAATCGCATGAGTGCAGAGAAAGCATAGTTATCCAACAGTTTTTGTTTTATATTTTGCTGTTAATCTTTCATTTTCTTTGTAAAAATGGAGACTAGAAGTGTTTATTACACAAGTTTGCCACTCACGATGAATGACAAAATTAGCCACCTCCTAAGGTTGATACTTAGTTAAAAAGCCTACCATGTATCTTTGCTGGAAGGTTTCTTGTGCCTTCTCATTAATGGATGCAGCTTGCCCTGCATGATTTCCTCGGAATTGATAAAGTGTTTTCTCATAAGCCTTTACACCATCCAATATTCCAGAAATAGAAGTCTGCTCCTGCTGTGATGTGCCTGTAGCAAGTTTCACATGCAAACCTATCACACTCCCCCCGGTTGATGGATGACATACAATAGATACATAAAAAGTTAATCTATCTCCCTGGAAATTTTACCAAATAATTAAAGCTACTTGGAACTCTCGAAGCAAGCCTGCTTCATGGTAGAATTTTTTTTAATGATTAACTTAAATTACATTCCCAAAAATTTAAAGGCACTAAAAACAGGATTTTGGATTGATAAACTCGAGCAAGATAAAACTCACAATTAATTTGCTGAAGGATGTCTTCACTGTTTTTGGCCACATCTTGCTCTGCAGCCACCCGAGCTAAGTCAACCTCAATATCATTCTGCTCATTGCTATCAGAAGCATTCCTGTAATTAACTAGATAGTTATTCTAGAGAAGTGGATATGAGAGAATTACCGTAGTACAATCAAAAAACACAGTAATGCTTGCTTCAACAACTGCGAGGCTTCTCTTAATTATAAGTAGTATCCGTTAAATTTAGGCTGCAACAGTTCATGAAAATAGATAGTAGGCCCAATTTTCTAAAATCCAACAGGGAATGGAACTTTAAGTCTACATAAAAAAGACTTTATCAACTATCTTTTTACTAAAGAGGGAACCAACACAGCCTGCTGACAACTGACCTGGTAAGTGAATCCAATGCCAGGACATGTTTACTCCCTGATTCATTCACCACTTCACAGGTCCTCCTCCAATGTTTAAAGGCTGATTCACCAGTGCTAACACTGAAGCAACCAAAGAATTTAAAAAAAAAAGTCATAATGCAGGATTTGGAAAAAGATTCAGATTCACAGTGAAGGAATGAACTTACCATTGCTGTAGAAGTAGCTCCATACGACAATGTTTGGCAGAAACATTATCAGCACCATCTTTGGCATCATTTTCTGCTTGAATAGAAAACGCCTGCCACTTTCGTTTAGCATCTGTCGTGA
Organism: Mangifera indica; assembly: GCF_011075055.1. Classification (NCBI taxonomy): domain Eukaryota; kingdom Viridiplantae; phylum Streptophyta; class Magnoliopsida; order Sapindales; family Anacardiaceae; genus Mangifera; species Mangifera indica. The sequence continues at coordinate 20,784,161 of NC_058137.1, read as the reverse complement.
TACCCTTCATTGATGTAACATGACCATCTAAAAATGTCTTGTTTGCAGCAGCACTTTCTCTGAATTCAACAAGCCTTGCACCCACCTGTCTCCTCCACCATCAGTTCATCTTCACTCTATATTATTAGAAATAATAAGGGGAAAAAGGAAAGAAAAGCATTGACAAACCAAGTCATTTTGACGACGAATATGATTTGAAACTAAATTAGTCATATCAGCAATAAGCTTCTCTGCATCTGATTTTGTCTGCTCCTGCAGAGGATATCCTGGACAAGTCAGACAGGTCAACATAACATCTGTCTGCATATATATATGTATAAATATTACCTCATAAGCCTTCTGAAAATCTGCAATGCTCTTTATTTGAACTTCATCAGCTTGCACTGCATAATTTTCTAAGCTTTTTGACTCTTCTAACAGCTTCTGGATAAATCCACTACTGTACTCAGATATGTCCTTTGTTTTCTCAATAGTTGCAAGGAACCTCTGTTGAATATTTAACAGGAAAAAGAAACAAATAAGTAGAAATAATTGATGAAGATATTTCAGCTGAAGTAAGAAAGTAGAAGACAATAAAATTACCTATAAAATCCTATACTTGATGAACAATGTAATAACAGTAAACAATGTTAGATTGGTCCCCACATATTCCCTTATTTAGAGCAAGTAAAGATGATTCTCAACAGATAAAACATTTAAAGAATAAAAGAAGCTGGTGGTATGGACCCAAAGAAGCTCAGATGATTAACCATTCCCACTAAAATACCAGAACAAATAAAACATAAGGATTTATGCACATACCTGACGCAGTTCCCTTGCAAAGACAGCCATTTCTCCTTGTTGAGTTGTTAGTGTGGTTTGAAGATGATCATATATTGAAGCTGCTTCTTTAGCTTCTGATGCTAGAAACTGAATAAAAAACCAAATATTGCATTTACAGAACCAAATCATGATAAAATTGATGATGCTAAACAGTTAAATGAGAAAAAAAAAAAAAAAAGAGAAGAATTTGGAACTATAATGCTAGGTAACTCAAACCATTACCACCTACATCTTCAATAGATTGTGCATTACAAGAAGCCAGAGCCGAAATTTCATCTAAACAGGCATTTGAGCTTGCTTTGTGCAGACGGACAACATTTTGCATTGCCTCCATGTGGGAAATATACAAAGCCCTTGAAGCTGTTACTTCCTTCTTCATATCAATAACCGCCTAATGCACATTTTATAAGATTGGAAAGTTGACCACCAAGTTAGAGATGAACATATCTTAAATGCACACTATCATAGTAAACTGAAACAGCTTCCCAGGAAAACAGTAATATAAGAGTACCTTATCATGTATGTCTAAAAAGGAATGGCAGAGATCCTCAACATGCCTAAGGTGTTCATTTTGCTGTGACATTGATGAGTCCACCATGCTGCAAAGAGAGCCAATTTGTTGAGCAAGCTCCTGTTGAAAATTGATAACAACCGATCTGTTATCAGCATTCAGTTTATCTTCTCTTCCTGGACAAACACATTCAAAGAAATCAAGTTTTTGACCAATAAATTTTACAGAATATAAGTGAATCATAAACTATATACCAATTTTTTGTAACAAAGATGAATTATCCTGAAGAGCTTTCTCTAAGTCAGTCTGTAAAACACTTGCTTGATGAGCCAGAGCATTTTCTGTTTAGTCAATCAAACAAAAATTAGTACAAGAATTATCAAAACAATGTGAAGAAGACAGTCTTCATGCACACCTGCTTTCCTCTGTTCAGAAATAACAAAATCCTTCTCCTTTAGTGCATACCAACACTTCTTCACTTCTTCCTCAGTGTTGGCAAGCAATTTACCGGTTTGATTCAAGTTTTTCTGCATAAATTTCCCTTGTTTATATGAGTCTGGGCTTGAATTGAAAACAGTAACCCAACAATGTGACAAAAACCCACCTCAGTTAGTTCAAGTTTGCAGCTCAAATCAGAGCACTGTCGAACCTGGGAAACATATTTGTCTTGCAATTCTTCAAGTTTCTGTTAACAAAGTACCAAGATGATAAAAAGGCGATTTATATATCATATGATAAATTAGCATACCATTGGGGCCAACAGCCATTAATAAAATGACATGATCAAACTAACCTTTTGATAATTTTCTAACTGAACCGTCATTTGTTCAATCTGATCGGTCATTGTCTGAACACACAAAAAGAAAACATAGAGTGATGTGGGCACATTATTGTCCAATATTATAAGATAAAAAATGGATAACTTGGCAAACAAATACTCTAACAGTCAACTATAGATATTCACTGCTTTAAGCAATGCTAGCCAAACTTATGGGACAGGAAAAACAAGAGAAATCATGCACTACCTTCCTTTCACTCTCCTCTTGATAGTACCGGTCCTTCGGGATATAGACACCATTTTTCTCACGAGCAGCATAAACCTCTTAAGACAATGTTAAAAGATAGTCAAGCAAAATAACAATCATGCACATAGTACAGTCATTTGCATATATTTTTGTACACAAAATCACGAAAAAATTTAGCATCTCACCAGCCTTTAGTCGTTCAATTTCACCATAGAGGTCCTTTATAAGAGTTGATTTCATCAATTTTTGATTAACCTACAAGCAACGAACAACAAAGAATGAACTGGAGACAATGCTTCCAACAAACTGCCACTAGTTTTACCATATATGACAAAAATTGTTTTTCAATATACATGGCAACATATGATAGGTAATAAATCAAAGGAATTGGCTAAGATATAGTTTAGTACCACCATTTAAGTGAAACAAACAACAACACTTTTAAATCTGCCAGAAAGGTCTTCTAATATGTGACTTTCTGGTGTTAATTCCCAGGAACTTTTGTTTTCTCTAAAAGAACACTTTAAACCTCGTGAAACTGAGTAAACAACTATGTATGACAAGAAAAAAACCTCTGGCTTATTTTTTATATGCTTAGCCCTGTGGGCATAATCCAGTGTACTTAAGGTCTCTTCCAGACAGTGAACAGCAGGAGAAACTGTAGCTATAATGCATGTCTTGGTTCTTCCCCCAAGTGAATCACGAAGTAACCGAGTAAGCTTGCTGTCCCTATATGAAAATTCATCATATACTTTCATTCAGTAGGAGTGAAATTATTTCTACACCAGAACAGCTCAAGAAGGTAGTTCAAACCTGTATGGTATATGGCCAAGATGCTCCACAAGGGCACTAATGACTCGCCCAAGAGTAAGTAAACTTTTGTTTATTTCACCAGCTTCCCTTGCACGACCCTATTTAATAATAATATACCATGTATCAGTAATTTCAGCTTGAATTTCAACTGTGACCTTCCTACAGTATAACCAAAACCCCCTAGTAAAGCCAACAATGAAGCTAAGTTCCATATACCTCTCTAGCACCAGAACGAGATATATTCTCTGAGCCAGCTAAATCAACTAAATTAAGTTTGCCACATTTAATTAGTTCTTCACCCTCGGGGGTAGCTTCCTTTATGTGTATTGTGATGCAAAAGAGAGAATGCGACCGACTGTAATACAAGGCAAATCCTTGATTATAGAAGGAAATTTGATTTTAATTCTGCACATAACAGAAACCAACAAGGTTACCTTGATTGTTTATTTAAAAGAGTTTCAGCAGTTCTGCGTTTTGCAGATCCCCGTTCCAGTAGAGTGAATATTTCACCTGCACTTGTCACAATTTCCTCCTCCAAACCTCTTACAAGTACTCCACCTTTCCCATCCTCCATAAGAGGCAACTGCTTTTTTGGTTTCTCCTCCAAAGGAATCCTTGAGATTTCCTCTGGAGCAAGTAGATCAGTGATCTCCTCATTGTATAATTCTAAGAAAGTAACTTTCACACTATACTCTGCATTCTGGCTCTCAAGTGTGTCAAAAATCTGCTTAACAGCTCTGGGTATGACTCCTGCTTCTGCAGGCAATTCTCCATTGGGGCCGCTCTGTCCCATTCCATATGACAAAAATAAGTATAAGATTCATTGAAAAAATATCACAAAGATAAAACCCAATAATATAATCACAAGTCACACATATAATACCTTTGACCTTTTGCATTCACCTTCCATGGTAAATGTTTTCCCAGTACCAGTTTGACCATAAGCAAAAATGGTACAGTTAAAACCGTCTAAAACTTCACTAACAATTGGAACCACTGCTTGTTCATATAAATCTTTTTGCTGGGCTGAAGGGCCAAAAACCTACAGGTATCATTAACACAACTTCAGCGTCTACCACAGAAAAGACCCTTTGAAGTTTGAACTTCAATTAAAGTTACAGGAACCAATCAGAATGCAGCAGACACTATAACAGCATAATCATCAAAAAGCATATACATGTAGACATCAACATTAATCTGCCAAGTCTAAGTCCAAATTTTAGTGCAGTAAAATGCATAATAATCATAACCCACATAAACATTTGCCCAAAAAGGTAAGGATATTTAGTTAATGTACGAGTTTAACAGCAACATAAAACAAAATGCACAATGTTTTAACATTTGTACATGCTTCTGATTCAAAAGATTTATTTATAAAGGAAATCCTTATAGCATTGACCAAGAACTTTATGTTTCTATTAATAGTAAGCCTTACAATGTTTTAGAAACATCTAACAATATTGCTTGTACTAATTTTGGAAAAATCAAAATAAGATACAAGGAAATCACTCGAATTCACTAAACTCTCTACAACAAAATAAAAAATTAAACCGGTACACACAATTAAAGATTTCAAATCGGGAATTTCTAACCATATTTTCTACAAAAAGAAAAGGTTCAATAATGTTTATTGAAAGTACCTTATCGAAAATGAAAACTCTATCGATTTGCTTCCCGGCGATATTCTGCGAAACGGAGACCTCTCTCTGGTACTCATTACAAGTCACAACTTGCGGCACGTTGTTTCTCAACTCTTCGTCGCTAAACGGCCTGAAAAACCAGTCAAAACGACACAAATAAAACCAATCGTGTTAATACCTGGCAATTAAAAAAGCAGATACACACACACACACGATCATATAAGTGTACCTGCAACGCAGAAGCACTTGCACATTCACGCCTTTCTCTTTATCGTGGCGACCGGACATTTTGAATCGAGGATTAGAAGGTGAATTACCCCGGCCTATGGTGTTTGCGTTTACTAGATCCACTTCAAAAACTCTCTCTTACTTAATCTCTGTGCACTATGAAGTCTGAAATGAGAGCGGGGTGGGGGAGATAATTTGAATTTTTAGGAGCCGCTCGCAGGTTATTTATCGGAGGGTTGATATTTAGGGTGTGGGATCGTGCGGTGTAGATTTACGCCATTTTAAATTAGTTGATGGGTGTTTTTGGAAACAAATAAAAATATGTGCAACTTTTATATATAATTTTATATGTAAATAGTGATATATAATTATATAATTAAGTATTAGTTTATTTTTAATTTTTAACTATTTAATCATATAATAATATTATATTATTTATATATATGATATTACTCCTTTATAAATGTAGAAATAAACCTAAGTCTTAAAAAGATGTAAATATTATTTTTTTGTTATAATTTTATAGATTTTAAACTTTTAGGACAAAAATATAATGTTACTCTTGATTTTGAAGGGTGATTGCAACTATTTTATCCTACTCCTATCATTTTTAAGATAAAATATCATTTTATTTAAGACCAAAAGATTATTTCCACCCAAGGTTCGGTGAAAACACAAGAGAAATTAATTAATTTACCCATTTTTTATGGGTAATAAGTAAATTTATCTCTAATTTTAAAGTTTAAACGAAAATACTCATATTTTAAAAGATTTAAATGAAAATACCCTAAATAACCAAAAAAATACCAAAACTATCTTTACTTTATTTTATATAAATTATATCTTTTCTTTTATCTATTAACATATACAATTTTATTTATTATCTAAGAGAAAAACAAAGTTTGTGATCAGAATTTTGAACGAGAAGAAAAAAGTTTATAATATTGAGATATTTATACGTACTATAACTTCAATCATTATTATTTTATTGATAATATAATTTTATGTGGTGTTTTATATAATAAATTTAGAGTTGTGTGTAAAAATTAAATTAATAAAAATTATAAAAGGTATTTTGTAATTATTATAATAATAAATTATGAAATGATATTTTATAATAAAGAGTATTAGAGACATTAGATAATATTTGGGGTAAAATAATATTTGACAATAGGGGTAAAGTAATATTCTCAAAAATTAATATCACATTAATTAAAGTATAGTAATAATCACAATATATAATATAATTATGAAATATATGTAATTGTGCAATAGAAATAAAATCACAAAATTTGAACTTAATAATAAAATAATGTAACACAAATCTGTAAATAGTATTTTTCGCTCATATTATTTATATTGATTATATATTTCATTATAGGATTAATATAAATAGTTGGATATACATCAATTACATAGAGGGAAATAGATGATAATGCAATAAAATATGTTGAAGATAACAAGAAATTAATTAAAATTCTAGGGCACACGACATTCAAGGGATTAATCCAAATGGTGAACGAAAAGTGTAACATAGATCGAAGAATATTTAATATTCTATAAACATGAAATCAAAAGCATATTGACGACGACATCCCTGTTGAAATTTCGAATAATGAAGATGTTAATGTTCTTAATAGACTATCTAACCTCTTTAAATAATGTGTTCTAGTTTTTATAACAACTACAGTTAATGATAATAATTATGAGGTTCAACAAACAAATGAGAATTTATAAGATAGTGAGCAGAGTGGTTATCCAAAGGATTAAGAGATTGATTTAGGAGGGATTCAAAATGTTGACATCAATCTAAAACAAAAATTTCCTGAGGAAGACTTTGCATACTTAAATGATGTTGATGTTGATGTATTGTATAGTGCAGAAGAATTTATTTGTGGTAATGAAGAAAATTTTCTATATTGGAGTGAATTTGAAGAGAATGTTATGCATTATATTCCTACTGAGGAACCAGAGTTCGAAGAGAAAACATATATTAATGAAGATATTAGAGATACAAATAGTTTCCCACAAACAAATCCTGGTGGTGGGAATGTTTGTATTTATGCATTTCATTAGTCACCACATTTTCCTAACCAATCATCTATATCCAAAAGTCCAGGAGAGCAAAGAGATGATGATTCTCCAAAAATTAATAAATTATTGTCAAGTAGGAAGCATGTCATTTATGCAATAACTTAATATGCTCTTGAAAAAAGATATCAGTTTAGAGTGCATAAGTCAAACACACTTAGATGAGAGGTCAAATGTCGCAATGAACAATGTAAGTGGCGTGCACAAGCAATCATGGTGAGAGAAAGTGACCGTTTCAAACTATATTGTATGGATAGCCAACATACACACACACACATACACACACATATATATATACGATTTATGAGTTGGTTTGGTTTGAAAATAGTTTAAACTATAACTTAAACTGCAAACTGTTTTAAAAAATTTATCAATTTAAACCAAAATGTTTTATAAATCAAACCAAATTATACTATAATTGATATACAATTCAATTTGATTTTGTTATTTAAACAAAATCATACATCCCCTTGAATAGAAAGGAAAGAAATAAGCAAGATAATACGTTATGTATTGTTTGTTAAACACTAAAAATTGCATCGTTTGTATGTAAAAAAGCACAATTCAATGACATCATTCTAACTCCATTTTTTTAGTAGTTACGACATCCCTTACAATTTTATTTTGGGAAATCAATTAAAATACCCAAAAATTAATTTCTCAGAACATATTTATCCAATTTTATCAAACACTAAACTAATATACCCAATTACCGTGTAATGATGATAATGCCCTTCTAGTTAAATGCATTGAAACATGGAAAAGGAAAAAGCATCACATGAATCATATGACCCAACCACACGTATTCGCACTTTTATCTACTGACCTACTTCCACTAACAATTTTCGCAAGTTTTCTAATGACCACAATGGCTCAAAAGTTTAGAAATTAGTGTAGAGATTAAGTCGATTGGATTGGTTTTTTTGGGTGTTTTTAGGCTTAGGGTTTTGGATTTAAATATTTGATGAATGACTTGAATCATTGGTGTTTTAGATGAATTTTGCTAGAGGTTTTGTATTAGAACAGATGTAGAATTGATTTTTGATGAAATAAGACTCCAAAAACGAAGTTTGAGAGGTGAAATCTCACCACACGAATTCATGTGGTGAGATGGGTTGGAGATGGGGAGGTTTTTGCTATTTTTCAAACTTTAAACCACACAAATGCATGTGGTTGGGGGGAAAAGTGTGAATTTTCCAAATAGCTTGCCACACAAATTCATGTGGTGGAGGCAAACTATAGTTTTTCAAACATTTCCCACTACACGGACTACTGTGGTGGTGGTTGGGATGAATTGATATTTTTCATTAAAATTGAAATTTTTTCATTTTAACGTTTTTAAACATGTAATTTTTAAATTTTATGTCTATTTTTTTTAATAGTGCAATTATTTTGAAAATTAAACTCATTTATATTATTTTGGATTTTTTTGTTTAATTTAATGGGCATTGACTTGTAATTTATAAATTTTTGATATGTTTTTATAATAAATAAAATATTTAAATTCTAAAATAAAGCATTCTAAGTGGTTTTTCAAAATATTCACTTTGGGGATACTTTGGTATCTTTGTATCTAGTGAATAAATTAAAAATTTTCATTTAAAGGTTTTTTAACCAATAAATTTCAAATTTCTTGTCCGTATTTCTTAATAAAGCGTTTATTATAAAAATTGATGTAATTGTAATTTTTTTAATTGAGACCATCACAAAAGAGAAAAAATGATGAGGCAAAGGAGGAAATGAAATTCTCCATGGATCAACACTTCAAAGTCCAAGTTTGTCTACACACAGGTATAAAAATGCGATATATATGATTAAAAATATATTAACATAGAGTTTATTAACTTGTAATAACATTTACAATTATTGTACATATAAATATTTAGATATCACGAGTTATTTTCTTTTTGATTGAAATCATGACCACAAACTTATTTTCTTCGTATTAAAATCACAATGTTAGAGAATAAGTTAGATTGTATATACGAATGCATTACAAAGTTAGAGTTTACATGAAATAAATTAAAGGTAATTTTGATAGTATTTTAAATATTTAAGATAATTTCGTTTAACTCATTGGGTGGATAATTTTTTTTGCCCATTAAATATGGATAATTTAATTAATTCTCTTTTTACTTCCTTACATTTTTTCCGTCAAAATGAGAAAATGAAAATAAAATTAGTCATAAATCATTCTAATTCTTCTGGCCATCTCCTCGCTGTACTAATACAATCGTACAAATACGACAAAGGAAAATCTAATCCTCTCTTTTAGGTCGTCAATTATGCCAAATGACAAATTTATCCCATTCCATTCCATCTCATAAAGCTACTCCAGTACTGATATTGTACAGCCCCAATCACCCCTATTAAACAACAGAGAAATTCCATCTCCATTTCCATTTCCACTTCCATTTTCCAATTGACTCTTCGACATGTCCAACGCTCAAGTACAGGACTCGAACCCAGAACCACCCCAGCCCACGGCCCGACCAGCCGGCGGCACCGAGCATAGCTGGTGCAGAGCGGTTCCAATAGGCACAGGCATCACAGTACTCGCCCTTCTCCTTTCAAAACCCCCAGATATTTCGCTTCTCCAAGATGCCCTCCACAAGCTCCAGAATTACCACCCCATTCTCCGCTCCAAGCTCCACTTCGACTCTCTCACAAACACTTTTTCCTTCCTAACTCCGCCCCTCCCCCACCTCCAAATCTCATCTTTCGATCTTTCATCAACGTACCAGATCATCCCCAACAACCACCGCGATGACGTCACCCCATTCCACCTCATCCTCGAGCACGAACTCAACCAAAACGCCTGGCAAAACAACACGGACGACACTGACTTGTTCTTCGTCACTACTTATGCACTAAACGAAACGCGATGGGCCGTCGTTTTCAGGCTGCACACGTCGGTGTGTGACCGTGCGTCGGCCGTGAGTTTGCTGAGGGAAATGCTGAAGCTGGTGGGAATGGAAAGGGAGGGAGGAGGGATAGAGGAGGAATATGATAGAAAGAGTGAGGTTAGTTTAGGAATAGAGGATTTTATTCCGAGTGGGAAGGCGAACAAGCCCTTCTGGGCGCGTGGATTGGATGTGCTGGGGTATTCGTTGAACTCTTTCAGGCAATCGTATATTGATTTTGTGGACGCCAGTTCGCCCAGATGTTCGAAGGTGGCGAGATTGCGGTTGACTTCGGTGGAGACTCAGAGACTTGTTCAGGTAAGGGTTTCAATAAAAAGATTTATTAATGTTATTTTTTTATATATTTTGTTAATAAAAATTCTAATCATCAGTATATATATAATTTAATTAATAATCAGATAATATTTTATTTTTAATTTAAAATTATTAATATATTATTTATATATAAATTATATATAAAAAATATATAATAATTTTATTATAGTATAAAATAATAGTATATTATCAATTATAGATAGGATATTCGATATTGATAAAAAAATAATAATAATAATAATAATACAATGTCTAATACTTACTCTACCCATATGAAATAGTTAATTTTTAAATTTAAATATTTAAAAAAAAATTAAAAATCGATTTAAAACTTGTGGGCTAAGATATAATAATTATAAATTTTGATGGGGCCAAAAGTGTTCCGTAACCACAAAGCACACTCAAGTAGGCCCAATTCTGTCTGGAGCTGAAAATTCCAAACAAATTACCCAAAAAATGCCCTCTACTTTTCGGCTTTTCACATGTGCATTAATGCGTTCTCGATTCTTGAGTTCAGAGTTTCAGTCTTTCCACGCTTGTTCGTCGGTGTTCAAACCCACTCCCACCCTGTATTTGGTTATATCATTTTTGTATTACATTCAAACTAGAATTATGGAGAATATCATAAGTATAAATATTCTAATCATGGAGTAATTAAACCAAGTAAACTCTAGAGTTTCATTTATTTCTTTTATCTATCTCAATTCGTCTCCTTAACACTTTACGCACCTAAAATTGTGTACATTAGTTGATAAAGAGAAATTTTATCAGTAATTTGGTGGTAAGAGGAAGGACACATGCACATTTCACTCTTGCATATGGTAGCGTTGAGTCACCAAATATAGTATCAAAAAACATTAGACAACCAATTTTTAAGTAGTTCAGCGAGCAGTCTAGAGCCTCTCTCTCAAAGTAAGTTCATTTTCAAAGTTTGCACATCAGTCTCAGTGAAACTACTTTTAGACCTCAAATTGTTCTCCCTGATATTACTTAACCAACGCATATTTTTGTTTGTTTGCTATACACTACAACCAAAGAGCCTTCGACTCATCGCCTCCAATTTTAACGAGAGTGACAAACCAATTGTTAACACATTGTCGTTGCTGGCTCCTAGTTGATACTTGACAACCTACAAGCACATTAAAAGAAGGTTCAAAACAAGTAAACCAAACAAAAAATCCACAAGAGAGATATATAGAACCTACTGTTGCGTTACCCTTGCAGGAAATGTATGAGTTTAAGGAAATATCAAACTTCTGGAAGGATATCTGGAAGCTATGTCAAGTGACTTCTTCACTCTTAGTCTAGTTTAAGACTCAATAAGGTAAGCCGCGTTCTTGTGTTGCCTATTGATAAAAAGCTAAATCAAAGACACAGGTGGAAATCATGTAGGAGCCCACCTCAAGACTGAATGTTCAAGAAAGAATGATGACATACTCATGTAAAGAAAGCCATCATGACAATGACACCACTACCACATTAGGAGAGGCACATTATAGCAACAAATGCAACAACAGACAAACATGAGTACTTGCTAAGAAATATGAGAAAACTTCTTGAAGATAACTCGCTACATCTTCCATAGAAAATTCTAACTCCAAACTTCCCCCCTATTTAGAGTTAATGGAAAATAATCAATAACAACTTTTGAAGTATTTAGAGGAAAACCTTATAGAATATTCTCTCCAAGATCCTTATTTTATAATCAAAGAACATTTATCATGACTCTTTGATCTGCTTTTGAACACATGTTGGTCATCTTGTGATGCAAACATTATATGTTCAATTGTATTCCACAAAGAAAATGAAGTAATAAGATGGATACGTCACTTGAAATGTATGAGATCATGATAGTATCAACTTGCATTTTCCATAAAGATATGGTGAGATCTCCATGTGATAGAAGATTATTAAAGTTCTTGAAGTTTTTCTCATACTCCAAGAACGGAAGGCAAATGTAATAGGGTCAAATTGAGCATTACAAAGTCAACCTTCAAAAGTATAACCATACATGATGACCAATAGATAGTGACTAAGTAACTCATTACCCCAAAATCTATAATGGATTCAAGATTCAAACATTATGACAAATGACTAGCGATTAAACGATACCAAATTTGTAATTTATTAAAAAAAAAAAATTCTCTTTTCATCATTAAAAGAGAGGCCTAATCAAATTCTGTGACACAACACTTTTGTAATGGTCATTTAGCAATATATTTACATTTTGATACATACAAATGTTGTTGGTATAGATTTTACTCCATCCGTTCAAATGCAAAACATTAGTCAAGGCCCTAAATGAGAAAAGTTTCAAATGTACTCATTTTTCAAAAACTTGTATATAAAGATAGGAAAAAAGAGGAGGAAACATAGTAAGGGGGAGAAGAAAAAACAAACATAATACCAGACACAACACATATCATTTTGTATCATTCTTATATTACATTCAGATTAGTGAGAACACCATAAATGTAGACATTTGATTATCAGGTTAAATTATGTAAAAACTCTAGTATCACATTTATTTTTTTTATCTATCTCAATTCATCTCCTCAAACACTTTCACATACTCACTGTAAATTTACTTGAATTTTTTCATATTTTGATTACTGTTATTGTAACTTATCTTATCCAAAACTCTAAACTGTATACATTAGTTGGTGATGAAAAATCATATCAAAAATTGGCCCTATATTTATTCATAGCCTTTACCTGTTCCATTTTTCTAACTAAACACTTCTTCCCCTAGTTTTGACAAAGGAAAAATTAAAACTGTTTTCACTAATAAGACATTTTGGCACACTGATCATTATTCGAAAAAAAAAAATTAAAGTGATGTTTCTATCCATATAATTCTTTATAATTTAGAGATGAAATATTTTTGGTCTATACAGAAGATAATCTAGTGTTAAATTACTGCAGGGTTGCAATTCAAGAGGTATCAAACTCTCTGGAGCCTTGGCAGCTGCAGGATTGATTGCAGCGCGATCATCTAAATGCCTTTCAAATCAGCAAAGGGAGAAGTATGCTGTTGTTACTCTTATTGATTGCCGGTCAATCCTTGATCCTGTTCTCAGCAGCAATCATCTAGGTAAGCCTAAGCCTTCTCTCTTACTCACATCCATCTGCTACGCATTTTTCAGAACTGAATTTTTCACCTAGCATAATCAAAATTGCTTCAGGATTTTATCACTCTGCCATTTTGAACACACATGACGTAGACGGAACTGAAACCCTCTGGGAGCTGGCAACGAGAATCTGCACATCCTTTGCCAATGCTAAGAACAATAACAAGCACTTTACTGACATGAGTGATATGAACTTTCTTATGTGCAAAGCCATTGAGAATCCTGGATTAACCCCATCATCGACACTGAGAACTGCCTTCATCTCAGTATTTGAGGACCCTGTGATTGATGAATCAAACAGAGTACTGCATCAAGAGATTGGCCTCGAGGACTACATTGGCTGCTCTTCGGTTCATGGCGTTGGCCCGTCCATTGCCATATTTGATACCTTACGTGATGGACAGTTGGATTGCGCTTGTGTTTATCCTTCACCTGTGCATTCTGAGGAGCAAATGCAAAAACTAATTGATGAAATGAAGATGATTCTGGTAGATGGTGGCAACAGCGAGAGTTAAAACTTCGTTTGTGGTCTGATTGTACTGATAATAAATCCGTTTCATGATCTTGGTTTGATTATTAATAATAATTCTTGTTCCGTAAACGCTAACCCAATAATAATATATTTCTCGATTCTGTGCACGAACCAGGAGATTTTCCAGCGGAAAAAAAATAATAATAATAAGTCAAGGCTGCCATGATAAACATACAAAGTGCTTAAATCCTGGATTTCAAACATGCTCACTACACCACTGTCATGAAAGAACTTGCCATGTTCGGATATTCCCATTTTTTACCAATTTATGCCCACACTGAAGCATCCGACTCAATCTTTTTAACATTAATTTGCGTCAGTAAAAGAACGTTTGGACTTAAACAAAGAAAAACAATGTAGAAATTCAAACATAAGAATGGATCAACAACTGCGAAGAAATCACGTTGAAGGAGAAGTGAAATTACGAAAAGAGAGAGCTTAAGTTCGAGACATGTTGACAGTATATCAAGATCACCAAGAGAGACGGTTTAACAGTATGTTAAGATCAAATCCGTGAATTACCAGTATCCACAGGTCACCAAGAAATCAATTAGCAATTTCTGAATTCGGGTGTTTAAACCTTCAGGATTAGGCCCGTTTACTGTATTATACAAACTAGGTAGTTTAGCCTCCAAAATTCCTACCGAGAAGATAAACCATTGAATTGAACCAAAGAGATTCACACTTTTGAGTCTCCTGTTAATCTGAAATGCCAGATGCAGACAACTCTCGTAATGTAAGAATGAAAAGTTAAAGATTTTCGCAATTTCAGGCCCCCTTTGCGGCAGGAGAGATGCCAAAATTTAAAATTCTTCAAATATGAAAAAAAGAAACAAGAAGTTTTTCTATTTGCAAGAATTAGCTCAAACAATTGGTGATGAGCCAAGTATATGTATTAAACTAACAACAATACACATCCTAAATAAAAATTAGTGAAATTCAATTACAGAGAATAACAATACATTAATTCTCCATTTCAGCAATATTTAATCAATTCTAATCAAATAAGCTCTTCTACTAGTTTTCCAAACTGAAACCTCCCGTTGCAGCATTCAACAGCATTCACAATCTCTTGAAATGCAGACACAGTGCATGGCACCACTAAGCCACTGCTTTGTTCAAAACCAAATTCATTACAAGATTTCTCCAGCAACATCTTGAAGAGTGGATGAGAAAGATACCCACTTGGCACCACAAACCTCTCTCTTTCCTCCCCCACGTAAACTGCAAAAAACCCTGTTGGTGTTGAGGCCAAAGAAGAAGCCATTTCCTCATGTTCTCCCAGCAAACATTCGTTCTGTGACTTCTTGCTTTCGCCTGATCCTCCCCTAACCGTCACCTTCTTCGCCAGCTTCTTGAAGGAAACCATCTTTTTCCCCAACATTCTTCAGAGATGAGTCTGAGGATGGGAAGAGAAAATGGTTTGGCTATTGATTTGTTTGTGCTGTGGATAGAATGGTTCTGGGCTGGAGACTTAAATATTATTTAATAATTGGGAATCTAGACATTGATGATTATGGTAGGTGCGTAAATCACAAAAAGACTTGTTTTGGTTTACTTTGACTTGTAAATAGTTAAGTGCAATAAAATTTTCAAATTAACATCAGGCGGTTTAAACCGAAGGTAAATTTCCGTTGTTCTTAATTTTGCCGAGGGATTTTTTACCAAGAAAATTATATACATAATTTTTATATATAAATAACGCTATGTTATTATATAATTAAATATTTTTTTATTAATTTTTAATTATCTTATTATATAATAATAAATTATTATTTATAAATAAAATTATAGGCATAACATTATTTTTTTATTGTATGCTCCAAATAAATACATTAAGATACTAAAAGATAAATATTTATTTGCTATGATTCATGTTATAATATATAAAAACAATTTTCAATGTATTAATCTCCGTTTTTAATGTCTTATTCGAAAAACATATGATGACATAATATACACTCATCTTTTTAATTAAGTTTAAATTACTCATTAAAAATAAAATATTATCACAAAAATATTATTGATAATAAATTATTATTATATTTAATAAAATTGATATGTATAAATAATTATTATATTTACATAATAATAATAATAATAATATTTTAAAATATTATTTTATTTAAATGACTGTAAAATATTAATGAATATAAAATATATTATTATGTCTAATTATCTTTAATTAAACTAACTTGTTTTTTATCAAAGCATTTGTTTTAGATAAATATTCACCACAACAATAATATAGTAGAATTTTTTTAATTTTTTAAAGTTATCATCTTATTGTAAATATATATTTTTAAAAATATTCTCTATTTTATTTATTATTTTAATTGACAATGATGATATATTTGTTTTAAAAAATTAATAAAGATATATTTGTAGTAAAATTAATATTATTTTAATAATTTTTTAATCAGTAATATTATATGCACAAAATTTATGAATAGAATAATTACATGGATTGAGGTAACAGTGATATGACAATGTTTTTTCATTTGTCACATATTAATATTGTCACATTATTACCATTAAATAGCTATCATGTCGTGTAATTTTTCTATGCATAAATTTTGTACACAATATTATTCTTTTTTAATACCCCAGATAGATATGATAATCAAATTATTACATATCATGTCACCTTGTTAATATAAAATTATTATAATCTTTATCTTCCTAGTTTGATAATATAAGATTCTTAAAATCTTTTATTACTCGGTAAATCAATTAAGATAATACTAAAAATAAAATAAAGATTATCAGGGTGATCAGATATTCTCAACCAAACGCAATTAAAGGTTTTTTAGTCTTAATGTAAAAAAAAAAAAAAAATTCAAAGTTAGAATTCAATTAATGAATAATTAGTTTGTGGGTGGGAAATATTTCCTAGTAATTGAAAGATTAAAGATCTTGAGCTTGTGGACCAAATACTTCTAGTGGTTGTAGTCTTTACTGTCCTTTAAAAAGTGGAATCAAATAAATGATATGGTATTGGTGCATATATTCAGCTGAAACTCACAACAAATGAAAAGACCTAGTGCTCCACATTTGTTGATTTAGGAATCAAACATAATAGTTTTGTGTATCTCATAAATAATGGCCAAAGATATGTATGATTTTTAGTGTATGGTTCTAATGCCAACATATAAAATCCATTGAAGGTGGTAGATTTTGCATTAGTTTGAAATATGACAATTTACATGGATTCTGGTTTATGAAATTTGATAATGTGTTTTTAGGATCAATAAAATTATACGTACTCATCTGAAATGTACAAATGGGTATATACTTATATTTGTCATTTTGTAATTAGGGAATATAAATTAAGTATAACATAACACTTAATCATATGATGATACGTATAAGTGTGTATTAATTTATGTATTTAAAATGGATAAACATAGTATTGCTCTTTTCATATTTGAATTAAAATTTCCACCATTCCCACCTTAAAAGACCATTTTTAAGGGAATTAATAAGTGACCCACTTGCCTTATGTTCTGTTTTTATGAGTGGAGTCATCATATTATAAGGCAAATGTTCAACTGAAAAAGGAGGATATTCCTAGGCAGGAAACACTTTACATCCCACTTTGTCTTATTGGTTTTTCTAGATTTAGGTCAAAGAGAGCGCTTTATAATGTTATATAATTGATAATTGAACAAGTGCTTCAATAACTTACCCAAATATAATAGTCTCATACCGTTAATTAGTGTCCAAAGTTTAGTGGATGGTGGAGTTGGGTAGGTAGCATGAAATGAGAATTAGGTTAAACGTGGATTTAATTTAGATTATATTTTGTAAGTAATAATAAAATATTATCATTAGATAGATAAATTAAAATATTATTAGGTACAATTTAAAATTATGTAAAATTAATATTTATGAATAATTATTATATTTGGTTGATAATAATAAAAATAATAATAAAATTTACTTAAATGTTATTGAATATGTCAAATTAAATCAAAGGTGGGTGGAGAATTCATAAGATAAATATTGAGGGAAAACTATAATAAATCAAAAGATAATAATCGAATCGAAAAGTCTAATGATATCGATGAAATTGGTGAATTTGATCTTGACCCATCTTCTCATCACAATGAAATTGATAAAATTGACAAAGGAGTCTTATTGGTGTTCTCATTTCATCTCGATTTGATCTTTCCTAAAGATTTTGACGACAATCAATTCAAGGTAGATGAACCATGAATTGGTAGTGGAATCCACAACATTAGTCAATTGGATGAGAAAGATTTTGTGGAGGATTATATTCTTGATTTCTTCTATTGATCTCTACAGATTTTGAACACACAAAATAGGTATATGATGATATGTTATTATCTGATTTGATATTATTTTATCTTTAATTCAAAATTATATAATTATATGAGAATATATTATTTATATATATATTTTATATACTCAAAAAATATATATATATATATATGTATAATTTTATTGTATCTCAAATATTAAAATTAAGATTAGATGGTAATAATAGAAACAGTCAAACACCAACTTTGGTTTAGACAACGGACGTTTGAGAAGGAAATAAAAAGAAAACAATAAAGTAAAATGAACGTGCCTTCGCATTGACGAAATTTGGCCGGCTTCAAATATGTAACAGAGAAAAGAAGACACAAATTATGGCATAGAAAGTGACGATAAATGAAACAATTGGGTTGACTTAGAGAGTAGAATAATTTGGTCAAGCAAGGGAAAGCTTGCCTGAAATGAGATGACCCAATACAAATGTACATAATTTTGTACTTCAATCACGGCACCGTTTGACTTAATTTTTCTTTTAACTTGGGGAATCTTTCAAAGGTTTTTCATCATTTTCTTCGTTAGAACATGCCCGCCGCTTTCGTTTACCTCAAGCCGAGTGTCTCACCATGGGATTTGTCATATTTATTAGTCCATTCTAGGCCAAAAGACTTATTTCCACAAAGGTGTGATAAAATTTCAAACTCCTATTTTTTAATTTTTTAAAATTTAAACATTAATTTATAAATAAATTTATATTAAAAATCTCAATTAGGGTTAGAGGTAAAACTATTATTTACTAAAAAATTAAAATTTTATCATATATTTTTTTAAGTTTTAAAAATTTATAATTTTCCTCAACCTAAAGTTTGAGAACTAATAAATACCCTTTAAAATTTGTTCATTTTCTCTCAAGTGCCGATTTATCGTCTCTACCTGTCAGCTATCCTCCCTCTTCCTTATCTCTCCCTTTGGTCACTTTCTTTTCCCTTTTCTGTCATCTTCGTCTCTCAAATGAAGACTTGTTGTCTTCGCTTGAGTTCATCTTTGCCTTGACCAAAGATAACTGGAGACGGAAGAGAGACTAACCAGATGGAGAGATAAGGTAAGGGAGGGAGGATGACCAATAATCAGAGACAACGAATCGGCGTTGAAGAGAAGAAAAACAAACCCTTTGAGGTATTTGTCAATATTCAAACTTTGGATTGAGGGAATATTATAAGATTTTTAAACTTAGGAGAAAAATTATTAGTAAATGATAGTTTTACCTCTAAATCTAAGAGAGATTTTTAACAAAAATTTATTTATGAGTAGATATTTAAATTTTTAAAAGTTAGAGGGTAAGAGTTTGACATTTCATTATACCTTGGGTAGGAATAAGTCTTTGGCCTTCAATCTAATACCCATCAATATAATACACATTGGGCCCGAAGAATGACTTGGGTGATAAAAAGGATAGGTTTTCAAAATAGAAAGTTTGGGTTTAAGTCTTCCTGATGATATATTTAGACACGATTCTTAACTTATCTTATCTAATAATTTTTATTTATGAATAAAAGACAATATAATACATGTCTTAAATGTACCTATCATATATTATAGTATTACTACGGCAATTATCTAGGACAACATAATTAACTATATATTAAAGTGACTTCTTTAGTTAACCAATGTTCAAAATTTCTTCCATATGCCATAATTAAACAAATTAGGATGCTAGTTTATTCTATGCCAACCTGTTTCCTTCCCTTTTCTATTGAGGTGAGGATGGAAAAATTATTATGAAAACGAAAAAACGTGAATCAGAAGAAAATAAAGATTTGCTCCACGCAGTGATGTTTTAAAGAGAGGGTTTGCATTTTCCAGCCTAGTTTTCATTCACGAATGCATAAATCATATTATTTTTTTACCAAAAATTTAATTTTGTTGACGAAAAACCGAGCATAAAAGGATAAAAGCGTCATTTTATTTTCACCACCCAACAAAATCATAGTTCATTTGCAATACACGAGGCATAAATTTGCTTCCGGAAAGGGAACTATGATGCCCTTTTTGTAGATTTATCTTTCTCTTCTTTTGTAATTGAACATGTAACATCGACATGAATGTCATAAGAGCTTTTTAGTCTTTTTATATGTTGATATAAGATTGCGATTGGAGGATGTACAACTAAACATTAGCGTGCCATGTGGACACCCGACAAAACCACGATTCTCGCTATAGGGGGCCTCCACAACTCCTATTATTGTTTACTAATTAATACATATTTTATCGTAGAGTAACATTAAATCAAATATTAAATTCATACAAAAAATGATAATTTTTAATTTCAATACAAAACACCACCAAATTCATTTATATAAAACCACCATATAAACTCACATAAACAGAAACAAAAAAATATATAACTTTATGTTTATCAAACTTAAAAATTTGTTGTTAATAAAGTATCAGATAATCAATTTCACTAAGCTTAACAGAAGCTTTGGCTACATAATTCAAATAAAACAGATAAAGTTAATAGTACAAACATTAAAAATTCGAGATATACTTGCTTATAACATAATTTTTTGTTTCGTTATCATTTAAAAACATTTAATAATATATTCACTGTCAATTGTAGCGAAAACTTTTCTTTTATTGTAAACCACTAAACATTTATTCATTCAGTCATTATTTATTCGATTTCACAAACTAGTTTTTATAAGATTCACTGTAGAGAAAACCCTTTCAATTATTATGGTAGTTATAGACAAAATCAATGCTAACTTAATAAGCAAAAAAACTCCATTGCATGCAACATCCTTCTTTAACTTAACCATTTTTTTAGTAAGTCTACAGTCTCTTCAACATGAGTGAGATTGACATCATTCCAATATCCTCATAATAGTTTTTAAGTTAATTATCAAGCAACTAAAGATCATCATTATAAATAAAAAAAAATCACATATTCCTATTGTTTTTCACATAAAAGATCTTTATACTTGCAATATGCCCTTAAAATATTTAATAACATAGAGAAATTGAAAAAATTCACTCAATACTGAATGATTACTTACAACTTTGACTTAAAAAATTTGAAATTGATGAGAAAAACAATAAATATAGAAAGTTGATTTATTTTCTTTTAATAACAAAGTCTACAAGCCATTGAACTCACCTTTCATATTGCTTGATCTATCATAACCTTGCCCTTGTAAACTTGTCAAACTCAATCCACGTTTACAAAAAATAGGTATCTATTACAAATTTTAAAGACTTTGGAGAAGTGTTATTAACATGCACAATCTCAATAAAACGTTCAATAATATAATTTGTTTCGTCCAAATAACAAAAAACTTGTTCTTTCACTTTCACTTTCACAAAAAACTCGGAGAAGTGTTATTAACATGCACAATCACAATCTCAGTAAAAGAAATGGTTGTTTATTTTTCATAATTTCTACAATGATTACTTTGATCGTTAAATAGACATAAACACTAATTATTCCCTTCTAAATTTTGGTGCAGTCATTTTATGATTTTTTGGAGTATTTGTAAGCAAAACTTTCTTTATGTAATCATTGTGATTAGATAAAAATTTTAATAGTTCAAGAAAGTTACCTTGATTTTCATATTCTTTTGACTCACCGTTACCTCAGAATGTCAACCCTTAGTGTGAAACAAATCTAATGTAATCAATTAAAACATTCAAACAAATGCGATAGTCTAATTTGGCTTTTCTTTTTTTAATACGCAAACATGATTTATATCGATGTGTTGGTTTTGGTTTATTAAGCAACACACTTGATATGATATTTGTTATGATTACTAAAATGATTTTCAACATGTTTTTTCACCTTTGTTTTATTAAATCTCTTACTTACAAAGGTTTCATCATTTGTTTTGTCACCATAACCAGTCACTTTAGACTTGAAAAAATAACAATTCAAACAAAAGATTGTATTTTTTGTCACACTGTATTCCATCCAAGTTAGACATTCTCTGCATCACTTTTACATAAACCTATGTTTTTTATCTCCAAAAAGAGTGAAAAGAAGTCGTGATCTTTAATATGGCAATGACCTTTTAATAAGTATGCTCTTTGAACTTTTTCTTTTTGCTTTTCAAGTATAACAAAGCTCATTAATTAATATTTTTGACCTCGAATCTGCTTGAAACTCATCTAAATTGAATACTTTATTCAAAGGTTAAGTTTCTTTTACTTCTTGTTGTAGTGAGGGTTCTACTTGGTCAAGCTCCTCTACTTGTACTTGAGCTTCTTTTTTTTTTTAATATTTTAAAATAATTAAATATCATGGTTATTCAAATAAAAAAGCAAACTTAAGCATAATATTAGGCATATAATTTCTTAATTAAGTATAGTTCGAAAACTTAATAGGTGTAGATATATAATTCTAATCCTACTCCGGACTCAATCATAAAGTTGAAATATCGAAATACATCTAAAACATGAACATGCTAAACCGAACACATAAAATCTCATTGAAGTTGGGATTTACAAAATATATCCCACACACTAAATTCGTATTATAAATTATTTTCAAGAGTAACATTTCCTATTTTTGTTGTACAAATTTAAATTTAACATAAATACTAACATAGTTAATTAAAATTCAAATAACAATGATAATGCTTCAATTCTATCTTAAAGTTTACCCATATTAGTAATTGTAACAATTTTAAGTATAACTTAGGGCTAGATTCGAGCCGAGCCGAGCTCGGGCTCGGCTCGGTTTTTTAATGGGCGGCTCGAGTTCGGCTCGACTCAGTTACGGCTCGGCTCGGCTCGTTTTTCATATCAAAACGACACCATTTTGTGTATATATATATAGATCAAAACGACATCGTTTTGTATAAAAAATTTTAAAAATATATATACCGAGCCAACCCGAGCCAGCTCGAACTCGATCGAGCCGAGCAAAGCCCGGCTCGTTTCGGGCTCGAACTCAGCCGAGCTCGAGCTAGCTCGGCTCGAACTCAGCCGAGCTCGAGCTCGAGCTAGCTCGGCTCGAGTCCAGCCCTAAGTATAACGCAATCCAAATGGAATATGTTCCACCCATTAACTATAATGATTTAATGTATTCTACAAAAGTCTTAAATAACGTATTTCAGTTCCTTATTATGGAATCATATTATGAATCAAAATTGCTTTTAAGGTTGAATTCGAACCGAATTAAACTTGAGCTACTCTCAAAGTTGTATGAGCTTGACTTGCTTAATGGGACTCAAACTCGAGTTCAACTATAGTATCGAATTGATCTAAGCTTTGAGCTTGACTTGATATTGTAATCAAACAAAAAATAATTAAAATGGTATTGTTATGATGTATATTGATTAAAACGATACTTTTTAATTGATTCGTATCAAATTTTTTTAAACTCACAAGTTTAGTGAACTGAACACTTCTCAATTCAAGTTTGAGCTTAAAAATATTTAACTGTTAGACTTAAATTCAAATTCATTTTCAAATTCTAACAAGTTCAATTTGAATCCAATTTTGGTCGAACTACCAACCCTTTTGGCCAAGTATAAAATCATCATATTATTTAATAATTTTGTATCTATTTATCTAGCTATTTGTTCACCTTTTTTATTTCTTTAAATTTTTTTAATAATCTTGATACTTTCTACTTCTCCGCGAATCAACAATTCAGAGTAAAGAAAGCAACCAGTTTTCAAAAAGAAAACTTGACGAATCCTAACTACGTATAACACCAACAATAACAAAACCCATCCATTAAAATAACACAACCAAAACACAAACTCAATATTTCCAAGCTAATAATTAACTACCCACAAGCAGAAACAACACAAGAAGCAAAAATTACCTATAAGGACATATTGAGACCTAAAAATCCATTTCTCATAACACAAACTAAGCATACTCCATCATGAAATTGTCACAGAAAAATAATTTTTCTTTCCAAGAACAGGAAGCGATGAAGCAACAGCGTATCAAATTCTAGCAATAATGAGTAATGAGAGAGAATAAGTGAGGCAAAATCAAGGTTGGAGTGGTAAATCTGAATGAGGTTGTGAGGTTAGGGACTTAAAAGTTGGGTTTTTGGCTTGTTTAATTTTTCAAAAGAAATTTAAAATTAAGGGTAGACCCAATGAAATAAATAAGGGTGAGCCTAATGACACAAATAAAGGTCAGTCTGCTTAAAATTTTCGAATAAATGAATAAATAAAATTTTAACATAACGCCTCTTTAGCTACTTCAATTATTGTCATGTATTCAGTCTCAGTGATCAATAATGTCATTACACTTTACAAAGTTGACGTCCAATTAATTGAACCATTTACAACTGTAAATACAATAAATTTCTTATCATCCATCTCTCCAACATGATTTAAATGAACATACTCCATGACAAAAATTGAGTTTTTAACCGTGCCAAAACAAACTCCATAATTTGTTGTACCATTTAAATATCTGAGAACCCACTTAACTGCCCCCCAAGGTTCCTAGCCTAGATTAGTCATAAAACTACTGATCACACCAACTGCATGTGCAAAACCTAGCCTAGTACAAACCACAACATACATTACACATTCAACTATATTAGCATAAGGAACCTTTGACATAAAATGCATCCCCTTATTGGTCTCTAGACTTTGATAACTGGACAATTTAAAATGATTAGGTAGTGGAGTATTGAATGGTTTAGCTTTGTTCATACCAAATCTCCAACCTTTTCAATATAATTCTATTGTGAAAGTCATAGCTTTTGGTTCAATTTATCCCTATTAATCACCATACCAAGAATTTTAATAGTAGGTCCTAAACCCTTCATATCAAATCCTTTGCTTCATAGAGATTTAAGGTGACACACATAATCGAATATCTCCCACATTTATCAATATATCATCAACATATATTAACAAATAAATATAGGAGCAATCATTTAGAACTCTTAAGTACACATAAGAATCACACTTAAACTAGTCAAACCTTTTGTCCTATTGCCTAGGAGATTGTTTCAAACCATGAAAAGACTTCCTAAACTTACAAACACGATGTTCTTTCCCAAGCTTCTCAAATCCTTAAGTTGTTGCATATAAATCTCCTCTTCCAACTCACCATGTTGGAATGCAGTTTTAATATCCAACTACTCCAAGTCCAGGTCCAGTCGAGCTACCAATGTCAACAAAACTCTTTTTGTTGTATGTCTTACCTTAGGAGAGAAAATTTCATCATAGTCAATTCCTTCATTTGTGAGAACCCTTTAATAACTAACCATGTTTTATACCTGTAAACATTTTTTGATCTTCCCTATTTCTTTCCATAGACCACTTGCACCCAGCTGGCTTCTTTTCTTTTGAAAGTTTAACTAACTTCCAAGTCTTATTTTTTGTGTAGAGAATTCATCTCCTTAGTCATATCACCCATTCACTTCTTTTTTTCTGAAATCATTTCTCCCTTACTAGTTAGCAAAACAAAAGAAACATACTCCTCATCTGAATGATACCTAACAGGTGGTTTGATTGTGCATCTAGGCCTATATTTGGCAATGTTGCGGTTTTTTTTTTATGTTCATGCTACTCTGGTATGTTTGAATTATTACTACTATCATTTGATTCTACTTTTGTCTGAATTTATTTTGAGGGACTACCAAAATCAACTTCCACTTTTACTTTGGAACTCAAATCAAATTTTTCTACTTGTAATGATCCCTGTCTATTTAACGTAGTCTTCCAATAAAAGATTACATTCATGCTAACTATCACTTTTTGTGCCTTAGGATTTCATAGTCTATATCATTTTACTTCATTTTCATACCCTACAAAGGTGCATTTTCTAGACTTAGAATCCAAATTAGATCTTTCATTAATGGAAATATGTGCATAAGCTGAACAACCAGATACCTAAAGTACAGAATAATATACTTCTTTTCTAGTCTAAACTTCTTGTGTAGACTTTTCCTCCAATTTCCTAAAAGATGACCCGTTAACCACAAAACACACTATATTGATTGCTTATGTCCAAAACTACTTGGTAACTTTGCTTGTAATCTCATAGCTCTAACTCTCTATAACAAGGTCATGTTTATTCTTTCTGTCGCTCCATTTTGTTATGGGATCTTTAGAACTACGAAATTCCTCTAAATTCTCTCTTGCTTGCAGAACTCTATGAATTCTTTTGGCATGTACTCATCCACGTTGTCAAAACGTAAGACATTTAACACTCTTAATAGTCTGCTTTTCAACCTTGGTTTTCCATTCCTTGAACTAAGAAAACATTTCTGATTTCACTTTTTGTTGAAGTCATCAATGAAAGTAAAAAAGTACCTAACTCCAATTTTTATCGGTATTTGTACTGGACCCTACACATCTAAGTGTATATTTTCTAATACCTCCTTGCTTTTATGTGACGAAACCTTGAATTGAACCCTTTTATGTTTCCTATAAGCACAAAACTTGCAAAAACTTGAATGACACTACTTAATCTCATCCTACTACTCTGTTTTGTGCAATTCATACATACCATGCTCACTAATAGGACCTAAACGCATATGTTGTAGTTTGACGATATCTTGACTAGTTTCCAAAGAAGAGTATGCAAATCCATTACTCATAAATGTATTACCTAATAACCTGTATAAATTATTATCAAATAGTTCCTCTTTCATCATTGTCATAGCTCCTATTGGCACTTTTAGAATCCCATTACCTAAAGTTGTTAATAGCTCATGCAATGTCTTTTCCAACTACCCTAGAGAATTCTTTTTCAACTTTGGAACATACTTGACATTTTTTATGGTTCTCACTAACCATTAAAGATCCTTATCCTTACTATTCCTATCCACACAACCTTGTTGGCATGATTATCTCCCAGAATAATGATATTGACATCACATACTTTGCAACTCTGGAACCATTCTCAATGTGTAGTATAACGTGGGAAGAAAGCTGAATCGAAAATATAGTTGTCAATTGGAGAATTGTTATCTTCCGTTGAAACCACCAATAGATTTTTGTCATTACTAAAGGTCTCTAATGTAACACCATCAAAACTAGAAGCAATGCCATTCTGCTTATCAATATTCTAAGTTTTCAATAGTAGGCAATCCTTTTTTTAGTCTCCCTTCTAATAGCACTCTAAGCATTATCTTGACCCTTAGATCTTTCTTTCAACTTTCCACTTCCTTGTCTCTCATCTCTTTCTCTACCCTTGTCACAATCTAAACTTGTTGCCTTTTTGTGGATTTCATTGTCTCTAACTTCTACATTGTCTAGCAGGATCTCAAAGTTAAAAGAACCTTTTCGTAGTCTAATGTTTTCTTATAGTTAGATGATTGAACAATAAAGGTCAAGAGCCAATAAGCATGATGATGGCCTTGTCATCGTCATCCATTTTAACATCCACACACAATGGATTATTGAGCTTTTGATTGAACCAAGCTATGAGCAATCCTAGGTCTCCACCTTCCATTTTAAACTTACCTTGTTGGTGACATTCTTGGACATAAACCAATTTCATTCATAAACCCCGTGTTGTCTTCTCATCGACCACAAGGTAAATTACTGAATCTACCAAAATATTTCTGTCCTCAAAGTGACTTTAAATTAAATGGCAATTTAAATAATGAAAACTGTAGCAAAAATCAATCATAAAAATGGACGCAAAATTTACATAGTTCAACAAAGTGCCTATATCCACGGAGTAGCCATCAATATCATTAAACTTAAGAAAATCTCTTTTAAATAGTAAATAATGAAAACTAGGGTTTCTCTTATATGGTAATGACTTGAGTAACCCAAAATTATCATTGTAACCCAACTAGACTTATTTAGATCCTAAAACTTTAAATGAATAGTTCTTTGAATATGAACCACATTTTAACAGATGACATGTCTATACTTGTACCTTTGTTTATACCGTATCATTAGTGCATGTACAATATTTTTTGTTTGTTCCCCTAACTTCCTCTATGCTGAGCATTGTCTATCGATTCATTGCTTGGAAACTAAAAGTGTTTCTATAGCATTGTCCCAAACTTACCTAGATTCATTTACTAAATAAACTAATTGCATAGCCATACATACTAAAACAACCAAGAAGTGGAAAAGCCAGCAGAATTGAACAAAATATTGTAGCATTAGCATGGAGTAATAATGAATTCCACAGGCTGGAAGAAATGAACAAGTTGAAATAACAAAAAAGAAGTGACAACAGAAAGCAATACAATTCACTTTACAGGTTTCCCGTGAAGAGGCAATGTCTCCTCACTCCAGTGAGACACCTGTAATCTGCACACATATTCCTAACAGGCCTGATCTTACCCTATGCTTTTTACAGCAAATACAGATAACACTATCAAATGCTCACCATGAATCTAGATACTCTGCAACACAGCAAAATTTCAGACACTATCAAAGCTATTAATGAAACTATCAGAAACAATTAAACAAGCAAATGCCAGCTCCAAATGGAGACAGTATTTCACATGAGCTCTTATCTATAAGTAATTTGAGATGTTGAAGAAAGTAAAAATGATTACAAAGATTTCAATTCAAAGGGAACCTAAATCAAAGAGAAAATGGCCACAAACAATGAGATTAAAAAAAATGAAACTGAAATTACAGAATAAGATGTTTTCACATTTTAGGAGAGAAAGAAATTGAAAAATAAATTTGCAAATGAACAAGCCTTTCAACCACACCATCGTCAGAGATCATTTTACCCAGGTTTTGAGTTGTCCCAAGTATTTATTAATTTATTGTAAATGATTTTAAGGTGAGCTTAAAATACATAAGAATATTTTAATTTTCAGGATTCATTTTCCAAAAAATAAATACAAGAAATGATACAGAACAACCACTTACAAAACCATGGCAAGTTAAAGGGAGAGCAAAGACCAGCAGGAATGAAGAGTTTAATTCCAAGAATTATTTGTTCATGACGTTAAGCACTTAACCGCTTTCACCTCAATCTTTTTGGATACGGATGCTGATCAGGGTAATAGTAATCACGGCTTCGCTTGATGATAGTACTTGTTACTGCTAATCTATCAGGATCCAAAGCCTCAGAATTAGTACTGCTACTAAGATTATAGGGTGCTCTGATGAATTCTTCAATATCAGAATCATCTATTAGTCGGAGCCCACATTCTTTGAAAGTTATGCTTTCTACATTTTCTTCTTGAAAGGAAACCTTCTTTAGATAAAAAAAATCTTCGTTGGTAAGATAGCTTCTTGAAATGTAGAACAACCAGAGGTGATCTATCCCAACTAACGACTTTAGAGGGACTGACATGGACACAATAGAATTAGAGTTACCAAACTTACAATTAAGTTTCATCCATATGTCTGAAATGGAATGATGATCTACTGAAAAAGCAGCACAAAGTGCCAGTCCCCTCCCTGTTAGCTGTTGAGAAATTCCTATTGATGACCCTTTACTCCGATAAATGAACCAATCCGGAACTTGAGATCCAGGAACAACAATTTCGAATTCAGAATGTGTAACTCCACACTTAAGTCCCTGAGAATAAGAAGCATAATCAGAAGCTATGAGACAGCAATGATAGAGCCAGAAAATTCTTTTCATAGGACAACAGTTGTGATCTAATAATAATAAGATGAAAATTGTTTGATCACAATCTTTCCATTCATAGTCAAGTCATTATTATATAAAATAAAAGTAATAAGCTACCATTTGCTAATTGGTTATTCATATGATATAATTAAAAATATCAAAACTAAAACAGGCGTCACAGATAAATTAATAAATTTATATGACTATACCAGAAGTTGGCTTTTTAACAGTGAATTAAGCTCATTTTTAAAAAATGTGACTGTCGCACCATTGGTTCTACTTCCAGCAAGCTTGAAGCAATTATTCAAATAAAACATTCTTGATGTTGATTTGAATAAATGTGATGAACTCGATGATATTTTTTCCAAGGATGTGCAATTCTGAGCATATAATCCATCTACACTTGCTGGAAGCTCTGGCAAAGCTTGAAGTCGATCGCAATATTCTACAAAGAGAGTTTCAAGCTTGGGAAGTTGACTGATGCTTGGAGGTAAACTAACAAAATTATTCCCGCTCAGATTCAATTTTTTTAATGATGGTAAGAAGCCAATATCAGAGGGAATTGCGCCTTCCTGGAGATTGCAATCACCTAGATCCAAATGTCTTAAGGAACATAAACCTGATAATGAAGAAGGTAACCTCAAGCCCATGGGCTCTGGATTTGCTCTAGAGAACAGTGGGAACAAGCTCCAGGACTTTCGCGGTTCTCCTTTGCATCCATGAAAAGATAATTGCTCAAGGTTTTTCAATAGCACAATAGAAGATGGTGATTCGCTTATGGCAGTTCCACCTAAATCAAGATTTTTCAAACTTGCCAGATGCCCCAAGTCCTCTGGTAGTTTGTCTAGTTTTGAGCAGCCACTGAGATCCAGAACTTTAAGCCTCACGAGATGCTTTATATTTGACACAATGTCTCCAACATCACTGAGGTTTGAGCAGCCAGACAGGATAAGAACTTCAAGAGATTCCCATTCAATTTTAGTTCTGAAACTCCTAAGTCGTTTGCAGTCTTTCAAATTCAATAGTATGAGTTTTTTGAGGAGTCCAATGGTTGGGTGAACAAAAGATAAACTTGTACAACCATCAAGAATCAGTCTCTCAAGATTTGGGGCACCAGTGAAGTCTGGGGTCTTAGTTAAGTATGTTGAATGACTAAGGATAATTATTTTCAAATGGTTCAAACGCTGATAGGAAGAAAACAACAACTTGATTAGAAAAGATCAGTTTCAACAAACAGGAAAAGTTGATTTACATTTTAGACAATAAACAGAGATGTACATATGGTACTGAGAATGCTACCTTTACTCCTTTCCATAGTTGTTTAATGTGGCTGTAGCACAGGTTAAGTTCAAAAAGTTTGTCGTACTGAAAATTGGATGGCAAAGATCTTAAAGGGTAGCCATGCCAATTCAGAAGACGTAACTCATCTGAAAGATATTCGGGGCCTTGGGAAAGGCTTACATCTTTGATTTTAAGTAATCTAAGATTGCTCATCCTTGAAAAGGATTTAGCATTCAATTTTAACACTTTGTATGAAGGAAAGTCTAGGAATATGCCTTCAACAGCCTCTGTGCCCTGACGGAAAAAGAGCAATGGTTAAGAAATCGGGTAAAACATAATAAAACTTCAATCCAATCTATCTGACATCATCATATTTACGTATTGCATAGAAAAATTTACATGATAATATTTTAAATTTTCACTTTCACCGAGACTGCATACCTCATTTTTTGTCAACATACGATGAATATCATTAGAAAGCCACAACCTACTACGTTGACCAGGATTTTCAGGGGACTCTTGGCGAACAATTTCCCAACCCATAGACTGGATCAAATCATGCATACACAACATGTTGTCTGATAGAGTTATGAGGCATTTATCAATTAGAACGCTGATTCCAATGTCTGGGTGAAAATTACAACTGTCTAGTAGTTCCCTTATTTCATCTTTGTCCTTTCCTCTAAAGAAACAAGCAACATCTAGAAATATTTTTTTCTCAAGTTCTTGTAGGCCATCATAACTTATTTTGAGTATTTCAAAAATTCTTCTTTCTGGAACTTCTTTCATTCTATTCAATGCATCTTTCCACTCTGCTTTACTTCTACCAAACAAAAAGGATCCCAACACTTCAAGGGCTAGTGGAAGGCCATCAGCATAACGGACCATTTGGAATGAGAGCTCTAAATAATTGTCAGTAGGATGATCTTTTCTAAATGCCTTCCAACAAAAGAGCTGAAGAGCTTCCTCATGATTTAATCCATGAACCATATGTACATTATCCACACAACGTCCCACAAGCGTATGTCGATTTCTAGTTGTAATGATGATTCTACTTCCCTGACCAAACCAATCATGCATTCCAGCTAATGCTTGTAATTGTTCTAATTGATCTACATCGTCGAGGACGACAAGAACCCTTTTATGTCGTAACCTTTTCCTTATCTCATTGCATCCTCTGTGAACATCCCATATTATTATGTTTCTTTCCATCAAAATGTCATAAATAAGTTGTTGCTGTAAAACATTCAGACCTCGTGTCATAGAAACTTCTCTAACATTGGAAAGAAAGCAACTACCATCAAATTGATAAGAGATCTTATTAAAAACAAACCTAGCAAGAGTTGTTTTACCTAACCCACCCATTCCACAGATTCCTAACATGCGGACATCATTCAAACCTATACCTAGCAATGGATCAATTTGCTTCATTCGTGAGTCCATCCCCACCAGATTGTCCCTTGTATTTAACAATGTAGAACCCAATTTACTTAATATCTCATCAACAATGACTTGAATAAATTCTGATTCTTCCCTGTGAATAAAGTAAAAAAATTAATAGATGGAAACTTAATATGAGCTATAAATTGGTAAAGAAATCTTAAGGGTATTGAATATCAACTTCAATAGATGTTAAAATGTTGAAACATTAATAAGTTGAAATGAACTACTAATAATAATCCAAGCAATATAAGGGAAAACTAACATAAGATATAGAAACAAACTGCTGTAACAATAACTAATTCTGTCACCTATTCTGCAAATGCCATCCAGATAGATGGGAGATCTGTCTCATGGCATTCCTCCACCTTTGCACCTTTCCCATATCTTCCCTAAAATTATGTTCATGTTCTGCAAAAGCTTTCTCAAAGCTTCCTGTCTGATGTCTAACTTCGGACGGAGTGACTTTGTAGAAAACTGGCAAAACAATCTGACCCATATCTTTTTTGCATTCCAATATCTTTGCTAGTTCATCCAAGCACCATGTTGAAGAAGCATAGTTTTCTGAAAGAACAACAAGGCCAAACCTGGATTCTTCAATTGCTTTAAAGAGTTCCAACGATATTACCTTTCCTCTTTCAAGTCTGTGGTTATCTTTGAAGGTAAATATTCCTTGCCGATCCAATGCAGAATATAGATGACTAGTAAAGTTTTTCCGCGTGTCTTCTCCTCTGAAACTCAAGAACACATCATATTTCCATTCAGATGCTATTTCGCTTTGCATACTCGCAGAAGCCATTGCAAACTTGTTACTGCCAAATCTGGACAAAACAAATCAAACTATAATTCATGAACCCCAAAAAAGCAAGAAAGATATATTAATTTATACCGACACAAATGGCGATTTTGAATTAATGTTAGGCCAAAAGACCCAAGGTTAGATGTGATCACAACTCTCCCCCTCCAACTTTAAAAAACTCAAATTTCTAACTATAAGTAAATCCCTATTATAATTTTTAATTAAAATTTAAGGCAAAACCATTATTTAACCAAAAAAATTTAAAATCTAAAGTTTTATCACATTCCCCCCCCCCCCCCCCCCCCCCCCACTTTGTTTAAAAATCTAATAAATTTTTTCACTCAAAGTTTAAAAAGTAACAATTTCACATATAAGGTCTTGAAACTATCACCCGATATGGCAAAGTTTGTCATCTTCGACCGTGTTTGTTATCCCACCCAAGTTATTTCTTCTTGTTGAACAAACTAATGCCTTTGATTAAAGTGATTACTTTCGATGAAGACGAAATTATCTTCATCAAAGTACCTTCAGCTAAATCATCTTCGTTCGAGACAAAGACAATTCGATGAAGACTTTCGTCTTAATCCATGGGTGAGAACAAGTCAATAGGAGAAGATAAGTTGGAAGAGAGAGCTACCACGACTAGAGATGGTGAACTCTACTGTCTCCTTTGATAGTTTCAAAATCATATAGAGGAAATTGTTATTTTTCAAACTTTAGGTGAAAAAATCATTAAATTTTCAAATTGAAGGTGTTATACATTTATATTATTGAACTCCAAGATATTTCGATCCAAACAATAAAGTAATGGAAAAGATCAAGAAAACATAACAATACGATATACTTGGTTCAGATTTCGTAAAAGAAATCCTACATTCAAGACAGAAGTGTTCCTCTAGTCAAATCCACTAATATCAAGTTCGATTACAATATACAAACACATAGATCTCAATCTTTGTACACCCAAAGTAGTATACAAAGCAAATATATGGTAAAACAAAGTCAAAGAGAACCTGACTTCACCAAAGAGACACCGTCAATTGAACTTAGGGAGCAAAAACAGCTACACAGCTGCCATAGGACGGACAAACCAGAGAAGGAATAACTCAACAGCCTGCCACCTGTCTTCTCTTCATTCTTTTAGTTCACAGCCAATGCAAGCCTTATATGCTTAGGTAAAATAATGTGAAAGCCCAGTAGAATTATCAAACTGTTCTTACTTAATGAAAGTAATGACTCATACATCTTTAGCTCTAATTACATTATTGCCCTTATAGTTTTTAAACAAAACATTACAGAAGGATAAAATATAATAAAATTTTAATTTTTTAAAATTTATTGGTTAAATAATAATTTCACTCTTAACATTAATTGAGTTTTTTAACAAAATTTTGTTATAAGTGAAAGCTTGAATTTTGAAAGTTATAAAAAGTTTGGGATTACACTTAACCTTGGGCGGGAGCAAGTCTTTTAGCCTATTGTTAATTGCTATCCCTCCAAATCAAATCCCTCCGTTTTCTTTTACGTTAAATTCTGGAAACGAAATGATATTTGAATTCTTTAAAAATCAGTGAATAAAGGTTGCTATGAGCTGCCAATTTCAGACCATGTCCCAACACACAACTCAGACCAGAGACGGTCTCCGTAATCCAGTATGAAGCCCACAAAGTGAAGACAAGGCAGCCCAAACACCGGCAAGTTTATAAACAATGCGGATATCTGTAGGCAAGTTTTTAGGAAAGTTTTGATTGGGTTTTATTTTTACGTACAATGTTGTTTGGACAAAGGCAACTTGTCGTAAAAGTAAAATTGACAGCTCATTACATGATTTTAAAAATTATCTTATACAGACATGTTAATTAGGCAGACCAAATAGAGATTCAGCCCAAAGCATAAAAATAAGATCCGATTTGAAAGATTCAGCCCATACTGTAGCATACCAATCCCTGTCTATGAGCTTTTCAGGTTGAACTGCAGGTTTAGTTATAAAGCCGATAAACTGGTCTGACTCATTACTGTTGAATATATTAAAAAATAAAAAAAAATTTACTCTGCAATTAAAAAAAAAAAATTTGGTCTAGCTTGTGCTTGTGGCAGAAGCCAGACCCAAATTTTTATTTTTAATTTTTTTCCTCTCAGTTAAATAACTTAAATTTTCTCTATTTTTTTAATTTATTTTTAATTTTATTCTCCCTCATCAACTCTTTTTTAAAAACTATCTAAATTTATAAATAATAATTTTTTGTGTTTATAATTTAATTTTTATTTCAATTTTATCATTACAAAATATTACAAATGAATTCAAAATCAAATGAATTCGATCTATTTGAATATTATTTATATAGATAATTGGTATGATAGATATATATTTTACTTATGTTTATAATTATACAATATGTAAATTAATTTATTTATACTATGTTATAATATTTTTTATTATGTAACCACGGTTTTCTTCTATCACAAACAAAAGATTATAAATAAAATATTCGGATGACTATCTTCGGTTTTAATAATTGAAAAATAATTTATATTTAAATTTTTAATTGATTTTTTAAAATCTATTTAAATAAGTTGGCCCAATTCGACTCTATATATATAGGGTTAGCCCTTAGACTTTAAAAACTCCATAGGCTTGTCTAGTCTAAAGCCCCATCACTATTTTCGCCTAAGGTTCAACTCAATCAATAGGCCTAATGGGCTAAAATGGAGTCAACTCAACCCATGAACACCTCTAAATATAATTATATTTATTCGATAAAATAATTAATCTTTAACAATAATTTTAATGTCTAAATTTTATTAGCTAATATGAACGTACGAGTTTTTATAATAAAAAATATGTGATTTTTTTATAACAAAATTATTGTTAAAGATTAATTATTTTATCAGGTTGCTGCTGCAAATTCCTTTTTCAGGTTGTCAGCTGCTGCAAATTCATGGATGAAACAATCAGCGAATCTTTGGGCTTCATGGGTGTGAAGGTATTGCAGGGGATTTTTTGGGATTCAATTGTTTTTGTGGTATAATTGTTTACGCTTCCAAAAGTGTTGTATTTTTGTATAGACACTCACTTTTAATAGCAAAAATTTAATATCCCTATATTAAATATGTAAAATATGTTTTATTTGAAAACACACATATATGTACATATATTAAAAAACAGTTTATGATTTTATCCGATTGAAAACTACCCAAATCATAAACCAAACTAAATATTTTTTTTTTAATTTTTCAAAAATAAATCAAACCAAGCCATGAAAGAATAAGTCTCAAATCAACCATAAAAGGTTGGATCCAAATTTCCTATTCATAGATATCAAAATCACCAATTTTGGAAAACTTGATGAATCCTAGTTACATTAGGATTATCAAGAATCTTCGCCTAACAAGAACTCTTAGATTTCAAATTCAATTAGGACTCTGAAGCATCTTAATGATGCTAAGGCACTTCTCGGTGTATCATGAGTTTCTCCTTGGTGATGGCACAATGTCTATCTTCATCCAAAATGTCATGTGTACTAGAAATTCAAATGCATCATGAAACCTGTATATCCCCTTCTAATAGTTGATTACAAATCCTTAAATATTCAAATTAGTATAATTACATTATCAGTAACCATTAATATAAGACCTAACAAAGGTATAAAAGCAATTAAACCAAGTGTTGGCAACCCTTAGTGAGGTTGCCAAGCTAGGGTTAGCAATCCCACCAAACTATTTTTCCAAATAAAACACTAACTCCATCTAAATCATTCTCAATCATGATCTAACATATCATAACCAAGAAATCAAGCCTCATTTTCCTACCCAATCTCTTTAACATATCGTATCATAACTTAAATTTAATATATCATAAACAAGGTTGAGCTACCTATTCTTCGCATCAAACCTTAGCCGCCAACAATCATGCCTAATCTAAACAAAATAATGCAACAAAACAACAACATTTTTCATAGTCAACCCTTAAATCTAACAAAATAATACATCTATCAACAACAATCCATTCAACATGCAATCAATGAGAAAGAATTATTCATCTGTCGTGTCATTACATCATCGACTAATTGGACACAATGTTGGTGTTTCATTTTGTTGTCGTCAACCATTCAGTTTGATTTTGTATCATCAATCGTTCTTTATTTCAATAGATATTTGGGTTTTGTCGCCCAATGATTTCACTTCTTCCTGAATTCATTTGTGTTGATTTCACTTCTTACTCAATCATGTGTGATTGTTCACTATCGGTTGCTGCTGCAAATTCCTTTTTCAGGTTGTCAGCTACTGCAAATTCATGGATGAAACAATCAACAAATCTTTGGGCTTCATAAGTGTGAAGGTATTGCAGAGGATATTTTGGGATTCAATTGCTTTTGTGGTATAATTGTTTACACTTTTAAAAGTGTTGTATTTTTGTATAGACACTCACATTTAATAGCAAAAAGTTTAATATCCCTATATTAAATATGTAAAATATGTTCTATTTGAAAAAACACATATATGTATATATATTAAAAAACAGGTTATGATTTTGTCCAATTGAAAACTACCCAAATCATAAACCAAACTAAATAATTTTTTTTTTAATTATTCAAAAATAAATCAAACCAAACCAAGAAAGAATAAGTCTCAAATCAACCATAGAAGGTTGGATCTTGATCGCCTATTCATGGATATCAAAATCATCAATTTTGGAAAACTTGATGAATCCTAGTTACATTAGGATTACTAAGAATCTTAGCCTAACAAGAACTCTTAAATTTCTAATTCATTTAAGACTTGGAAGCATCTTAATGATACTAAGGCATTTCTCGGAGTATCCATAATGTCATAAAAAAATGAATGACGGCAAGTTTAAGTGATTAAAAAAAGGACAAACCACAAGATTAAAAAATTTTAGAAAAAAAAAAAGTAAAAATTTTAAGAATGTCGGTCAGAGCAATGAAGCAAATGAAGAATGATGTCCCGAGTTGGCCAGGACCAGTGAATTGGGCTGTCTTTTAAGGCACATGATAAAACTTAAAGCCTACATGTTTTTGCGAGGCCTACAGTGGATCCAGAAAAAAACACAGTTGTCGGATTTTAAATCCAATGAAGCAATGTTTTCAGCCGCCTCTGTTTACTTTGCGGCTACTCAATTAACCCAATACCAATCCCATGGCATAAAAAACAAAGGAAAATTATGACTAAGGTAATAATGTTTTTATATTTACAATCATGACTTAGGTTGAGCAAAGCAACTCGTTGATAAGATGGCAAATTACTGTGGAAATCAGAGGGATGATCTCAAATTCTCAATCATCCAACGGGGGAATAATAATAGCTTTTTTGGCCGAAGATGAAAATTAAAAAAATAATTAAAAAAACAAAGTAATATTAACAATAATTAAAAATATTAAATACTAATTCCATATAAAATATAAACAGATAGTTTAAGTTAAACTAAAATTTTTACCCGATTCAGTATATGTTCTCTTTTACAAGCTTTTCTCTATCACGAATGTTTTATGTGTATCTCAAATATAATCTTTGTATATAAATAAGAGTTTTTACTATTTTAGAAATAAGAGTGTAATAAAATAGATCTAATGCAAAACATCCAACACTAAAAGTTAATTTTGATGTAATAATTGAAACAGATATACTCAATAAATCTTATGTTATGAAAGAGAGAAATTAATATCTTAGTGAATTTATCTTTTACTAATTCAAGATATGAAACTTTTATCTTTGTCACCGTCAATATTTTCAATTAAATATATTTTTTTTACTTAAACTTAGAATGGATTGCTCGTTGTTTAATCGTCTTTTGATTAAACATACCCATTATAAAATCTTGAAGATCAAGATTTACATTATCAACATCAATATTACTTAAAACTTGAGATTCTTCGATTGATTATGTACTATAAAAAATATTAAGCATCAATACTAACAACATCAGTATGGGGCAATTTTAGCAATTTGGGGAATTTTATTGTTGTCTTAAGGGTTTTGTTTCCTTTTTTTTTTTTTTTTTAAATTTAGGGATCTATCCACTCTGAAACCATTTCCTAACTTAGAATAACATATTAATCCTTTTAATCACCCATAAATATTAATAAAAATATGTACATTAATATGCAAATCAATATAAAACAATATGGCTGTAGAAATTAATCCATGAACTTAAAGTTAAGTTTGATTTAATATTTGGAGATAATGATATTTTATAAGTGTGAGATACTTCAAATGAAAGTTAGACTAAAAGATTATTTAGGTTAAAGTTTCATTATTTCAAGGTTTTGTTAGAGGATTAGGTAATAGGGTAAAATTATATTTAACTTTGTTAGTTAGACTCATATAAAGTTAAGAGCAATGATACATGTATACTTTTTTTATAAATAATTTAGATATACAGATGATATATTATTATATGATTGAATAATATTTTATTTTTACCTCAAAATTATTCAATCGCATAATGACACATTATTTATGTTAAATTATGTACTAAAAATGTAAACCCATATTTTTTTAAAAGTTAAATTGATAATTATTTTTTTATAAATCCCTTAAAATTGTCAACATTAATTAATATCTTTAAAATATATTTATGAAGTAAGTTGAATAAATAATCTAAACAATAATTAGGGTTTACAAATAAATTTACCGTTAAATGATTTGGGCTCACCTAGGGTTTCAAATAATTCATATATATTCATATATTTCTGGTAATTTATTTGTTAAAATACATAAAGTGAAAAATCTTCACTTTATTAACGGTTGGATTGAACAAAATTTTGTAAGAAGAATCAAATTCTGTAGCTTTTGGTGGCGGGTGAATCGAAAATCCGTTAGGGTTTTTAAATTTGAAACAGTTTAACGGTTATCTTCCACTAGAGCTTCTTTTGCTGCATGAAAGGGGCTTTGAAGTTTCCTTTCGTTAGCTTTCTGCAGTTTCATACAAACCCAGCTCCACAAAGCAATAAAGTTTCCTGGAAAAAACGCTGAGCCGACCTCAACGGCGATTTATATGCCTGTTCAAATTTTCAAATATCTAACCAGAAACCCTCAACAACTCCTGCAAATTCATTATTTTCCGAGGTTGAAGCCCAAAAGTCAGACATTGCCAGTCTTTCGTTCTGTCAACATATTTTAATGAAATAAATTCCAATTTTGAGTCAATTATTATAATTTTGTAGTCAATTATTTAAATTAATTGTGGAAATACTCTCTTCCGTCAACAAAACTGTAATTTTTGTTGATTAAACTGTAATGCAAATTAAAATGCACACCTATAAATACATACACAAACATTATATATATATATATATATATATATATATATTGCTATCATTTCAATTTGATTATTGTTTGTTGGGTTCATCATAGGCACAATCTGTTTAGTCCAACTTTTGGATGATTAGTTCACTATAAAATTTATTTTTGCCAGTGGAGGCATCATGGCGGAAAACATGTTATAAATTTGCCTTAAAGGTAGACCATGCTAGTGTCATTGGGATAAACATTGTAAATCAATTCATATGGTCTGTAAATTTATCTAGATCTTTCTAGTAGTATTTTGTCATGTTATACATAGTGATTGACTACTATTGTATCAAGTGAATTTCACTAACCATGCGTGTCACGTATATTGACAATTAACAAAGGACAATTTTAATTACCTCATCTATGTGTGATATACATATATGATATTACACATATGACAAAATTTCGATTACCTACCATTATGGGCAACTCGCATACCTATAATTAATAAAAATGTAAAATTGTGTTGAGCATTCCCAAGATCAATTAACCCACACGTGCATATTAAGTATTGATGCATGCCAATATTTCAATTACCTACATTATGTGTGACACATAGATCTACTATTAATGCATGACAAATTTTTAATTACCTCTCTTGCTATGTGCATCATATATACCTATAATTCACACATAGCAATTTTTTTTATAGTCTCCCGCTATGCATAATTGCATACATATAAGCAACATAATGTACATTTTAGATAAGTTTGCTATGTGTTTCGAGCATTCCAGATATGAATTATACTTTGCAAATTTCCTGAAAAAAGAAGAAATTTTATGTGAGATCTTCTTCAATAACAATAAGAGGTTGTTTGATTCCAAAATTTAAAAAATATTTTGGTAATCTATCTTTTGTTACCTTATTTAGTTTGTCAATAATAAAATAGTATAGTAATATTCTATTATTAATGTTGACTCGACAAGTAATATAAGTGGTAATCTGATTACTACCTTCATCTTAGGTATTTAAAGATTACCAAGATAATCTTGATTTTATTATAATTATATTATTATTTATTAATTTTTTGAGACAAAAATAAATTTATTTTTAATTAATATGATAAATAATATAAAAAAATATTTAAAAATAATTATATTCAAGGGCATTTAAAAATAATCTATCTTTAAGATAATCTTTCTATCTATTTTGATAATAAAACATTATCCAAACTAAACACCCATAAGATTAACACAGCTTGCCAATCGCATGATCAATTCAGTCTAAATCACAATCAAAGCCCAAAATTAAAAAGTTTTGAACACACATCCATAGGATTGCCAATAGCAATGTAAATACAAATAAATCTCTAGACATTAAACAATAAAAGAAAGACGAAAATGAACTGTATACAAATATTTT
Source organism: Mangifera indica (assembly GCF_011075055.1). Classification (NCBI taxonomy): domain Eukaryota; kingdom Viridiplantae; phylum Streptophyta; class Magnoliopsida; order Sapindales; family Anacardiaceae; genus Mangifera; species Mangifera indica. Next base: position 20,742,116 of record NC_058137.1, on the reverse strand, counting down.
GCCCATCATAAGCGTGAATATCCATTTGAATAGTTGCGATCAAACCCATTTTTAAATTAACATTTATTTTTTATATAACACTTTATAAAATGAATTATTTTAATTAATTCTTTTTAAAATAATTCATAAACTAAATATTATTTTATTATTAATGTTTGTATCTTTAATTATCTCTCAAAAATATTTATAATAAAATAAAGTAAATGAAAAGTGGGGACCTCAAAATTTTATGTAAGAGGACAAGGCCAACTGGCTCTCTACCCAACTATCTCGTCATCTCCTTCTCCACCCACCATTTTCCTTTTCTCTCATCATACCAATACTCAATTCCCTTTCTCTTTTATGCCCTCTGCCCTTTGCTTCTTCTTGCACCAAAGCCAGGAGCAAAATCACAAAGAAAATACAAATGTCATGATTGTTACCTCCTACCTTATCTTAACACGTTAACACAATCCTTTTTCTTCAATCCAACTCTACTCTTCTTCTTCCTCCTCAAGTTCTGACCTTTTATTATCTCAATTTAACCCCACCAAGAAAAAAAGATCTAATCTTGCTCGTCAATTCTTACTAAATTTGTTCATTTCGTTGTCTCCATTAAACCCCACCATCAAAAATCATATCTTGCTGCTCAATTCTTCTTAAAAATTGTTTCATTAGACATGGCTGAAGTACTCCTATCATCTCCTTCCCAGTTCCCTTCTTCTTCAAGCTCTTCATCCACTCCATGTGTTTCCAATAATTATAACAACAACAACAACAACAACAACGCCAACGGTAGAGCTACACAAACCCTTCATGATATAGTTCAAGAGAGAGACCAAGAAGACCAAGAAGAAGAAGAAATAGGAGAGAGGAAAGAGAGGGAAAGAAGTGAGGAAGATCAGCTGTCACTTTTGGCATTATTGGTGTCTGCTTTTAGGAAGTCTTTGGTGGGTTGTAGCATCAGTAAAGAGCTTTGTTCAATGGAGATTGGTTTGCCCACCAATGTTAGACATGTTGCACATGTTACTTTTGACAGGTTTAATGGATTTCTTGGCTTGCCTGTTGAGTTTGAGCCGGAGATTCCCAGGACGCCCCCCAGTGCCAGGTTTGTGCATTTATTTCTACCCTATCTTCTTTAATGTTGCGATTTCGAAGATTTCTACTGAGGTTTGAGCTATGCTGTCAATTGAATTTTTCTTTTTGTGATAAATCTTGTTCTAGGGTCCATAGAACCATACTTTTTCAGATACTTTGTTGACATTTTTTGTGTAGCAGTTAATTTTTTCCCATCTGATATGTAAATTTAACAGAAAAATTGTTTGTGTTATGCAAAATGTGATGTCACATGGATAATAATACGGTTTGACTAAATGGATTAGTTGGTAGACCAGTTGAGTGATTAAACCATTGCAATATTGACTTTCGTTAGTGTAATTATTCCAAAATTCTTTTCTTCACAATGACACGTTTCTATAGATTCTTGGGTACATCAGTAATTTCTGCTATTGTGAGTGCTTGTGCTTTAGCTTTCTACATACACATTTTCTACGGGGCTTCGATTATAGGTTGCATCCTGATAAGCATGCAAGAAAGATCCTAATAATATTTGTTTTTAAAGTCTGTTGTAATTTTAGCGCCTTTGCTGAATTTTAACTCATCTCAAGCCTGAGCACCATCTTTCTTCATTTATGATAGCAAAGAGAAGCTCTTATTTAAACTTTATCTATTGAACAGTTCTAGGAAGTAAGAAACAACAAATGCAGGTATAATTTTTTATACATTTTCTGGTTGAACTTTTGCAGGAATCATTTGATTTTCTGATTAATTTCCCCAACATTATGCTCCTTTGTCATTAATATCATGGGTGCATCAGCTAATTGGCTTTTATAACTTGATAGTCAATTTCACTATCAAAGCTAAAAGCCATGAAAGTGTATGAGGTTTTGTTTCATTATAAATGTCTCTTCTATGCCCCTTTTGACATATTTTTTATGGTTTTGTGCACTTTATTGGTATCTGCTTCAAGTATGGATTTACCTATTTATCAATCTAGAGCTTAGCAACAATATTAAAACTTGGTTTGTTTTTCATACCTGTTACAAATATGTTACAGATTTTTTTTTATCTCTGTTATCAAGATAAATCAATAGTCTTATGTAATCTACATTACTGACTATCATATCCTTCATTTGCAGTGCAAGTGTTTTTGGGGTTTCGACGGAGTCTATGCAGCTTTCATTTGATTCACGAGGGAATAGTGTGCCTACAATACTACTGTTGATGCAAAGGCACTTGTATGCCCAAGGAGGCCTATGGGTATGCCCTCTATTTTATTGTTTCTTATGGAACAAATAAATTCAGTTCATGGTGCATTGTTTAATATAATTCAGCAGATAAAAGCATGATCACGTCTGTACTTTGAGAAAGTGAAGTTTAGAGAAATGTGAATGTGGGCTCTAGCTTTGGCTGGCATTAATAACTCAATTTTGCAGGCAGAAGGAATTTTCCGAATTAATGCTGAGAACAGCCAAGAGGAATATGTTAGGGACCAATTAAATAGGGGAGTTGTACCAGATGGCATTGATGTGCATTGCTTGGCTGGCCTTATAAAGGTGAAGCTACTCTTTGATCATGCCTGGACTTCTCCTTATCCTTTATTTTATTTGATGTCTTATTCTGAAAGCATGAAGTTGCACGACTTTTATGCTTGGACCAACACTCACAAACTCATCTTTATTCTTGATGGATCTTTAAACTTTTTCTTTTAGATTTATTTTTTACTGATTTGCAAAGAAAAAAAATCAACTAACGCAAACACCCTCTTGTTGATATGATGTTTGGTCTTAATATGATTGGTTTCTACTATAGGCATGGTTTAGAGAACTTCCAACTGGGGTCCTGGACTCTCTTTCACCAGAGCAAGTAATGCAATGCCAGTCAGAAGAGGAATGTGCTCGGCTTGTGAGACTCCTTCCACCAACAGAAGCTGCTTTGCTGGATTGGGCGGTAAATCTAATGGCAGATGTTGCACAATTGGAACATATGAACAAGATGAATGCACGCAATGTTGCTATGGTGTTTGCCCCGAACATGACTCAAGTAAGAATTTACCTTATTTTTGAGATATGACATGAATATGTCAAACTTATAAAACTATTTTTCATTTCTTTGTTTTTTGTTATAAATTGTCGATATTCTGGCAATCCCATTATTAAAGGTTGGATTCAGATTTGATTGAATATTTCTAAGATTTGATCTAAATTTTTATCTTTATATTTATATTTGTTTTCTTTTTAACTTGGAGACGTATACAAGTTGTTATAAAAGAGTAGCTACAGTTACAATTTGACTATTGGGGTGCTTAATGGAGGATGTGCGCTCCCCTCAAAAGAAACCAATTGAATCTGATTTTTTATTAAATTTATGATACCTGGTATTGATGCTGTTGATCTGCTGTACATCTCTATGAAGGGATGGAGCACTGTATAGATATAATTCACTGTTTATTTTACTAAAGATGTTCCTTTGATCATGGCTTGTGTCTTGTTCAATAGGGAAGTGCATTATAATCTATTGAAGGTGTAATAACAGCTGCGGTAATTTCTGTATTGCAGATGTCAGATCCTTTGACAGCATTGATGTATGCTGTTCAAGTGATGAATTTTCTCAAGACTCTTGTCATTAAGACACTTAAAGAGAGGGAAGATTCCATGATAGAATCAGGAAGAGATTCTTGCCCAGAGCCCTCTGATGAGAACGGGCACCAAAGTTCTGTACAACAATATCCTGAGGATACCAATGACAAGTCCAGCAAGGGGGACGAAGAGTATAAAACTTTTGTTTCCGCAGAGCCTGCATTGGAGAGCCCCTCACACCCTACTCAACTTAATGCCACTGGACCTCAGAACTTCCTAGCATCAATCGAGAACATCATTGGCACAGGCAACCGGACATTGGTTGATAATTGCCCTTGTGAGGTAGTATCCCAAGTTAACTCCTTGGCAAATGGAGTCCAAGAGGGTAACTTTTCAGAAACCAGTTTTTGCAAGAACAGAAGCAGTCAATCAAGTGGATTAAGTGTAAGGAAGAATTGTAAGAAGGTGAGTGAGCTGTCAACAATTGCAGAATGTGGAGGTGTAGAGAGAAGCAAGGGAGGCAGTGTTGTTGGGCGTATAAATTCAAGGAGTGAGCTGTTTGAAGCATGGCGATGAAGGGCTGTAAATGCTTGTAGCATGACATTTGGCTAACTGGTGAAAGCAGCTGATAAATGTATGTTTGTGTTGTATGTGTTTGATGCATGGCTTAGTGTTTGATTTGTTAACTTCTTGTTATGTTTAATGTTGGATTGTTTGTTATTAACCCATTATAACTTTGTGCAGCTTCTCATCAATCCAGATTTCTTGTTGCATAAAATGAATTATGTATGGCATCCAAGCATACGAGTTTAAGTAGTGATTGCCTGCTGCTTCTCATTTACATGCATGTAATTGTTTTTAGGTTTTTCCTTCCTACTCAGGATTATTTATCTATATTGGCATCTACACGCGGCATATTATGCGTTTTGATGCATCATTCCATGATTAGACAAATATTTATATTTGTTTGATTAGTTTTAAACATTGGTGGAATCGATAGACAATTCTCCGATCAACTGACGAAAACAAACTCTCAAGAATGTCAAACAATAGAGTACTCAGAAGCACTCAAGATGTGAAAACTGAAGTGGGTTATTCTCTTTTTATAATCAAATCAGAGTATCCAAGTGAACCGAAAGACATTTTTCTGAAGTTTGTTTTCAAGCTTCTGATAAGAGCCTAATATAGAATATGACAAATATACATAAGATTGTCTACTGATGTCAGATGAGCTTTTTGTTGGTATAATTGTAAAATATTTTCAGGTGGCCTTCTAACCTAAGTTTGATTATACTGCCATCAAGTTGAGTTTGCATGATAATGCTGTTTGAAGTAAAAAAGTTCTCTAAGAAAGGAATATCAGAAGTAGAAGTTCGAAAAATGGTAAAAGAGATGGGAATGGTTGAGCTTATACAAAATATTGGAACTTATATCCATTAAACAGCCATATATTACTCATAGCATGGTGTTGGGAAGAAAGCAATCAAACTAACATAACGAAAAATCAAACTCTCTTCCTCTTGATTGAACTACGTGGTAGCAAATAATGAATCAAAATATGATTATATCACATCAAACAATTAAAAAACAAATATAGTAAAAAAAAATCATAATTTAATGTAGAAACCTCTTTGATGTGAAAAGTAGAAAAACCAAAACGAAGTTTTTGACTTCTTCTTTCTTCTGAGTTCTGACTTTATGTATTATTTATATGTTATTTTGTTATATTTAACCTTGTTTTTACCCTAATTCATTAATATGGTAGATTGGACTTTTTATTTAAAATAAATTTGAGTTTTTCATATAGGAAAGGACCTAAAAGGCCAACAATATCTTCCATATATCTATCCCTTATTATGTTTTTTTACCTTGTATCAGAAAGTTACTTATCGCATGTATAGAAATGAATTAAGCTTATTACTTTGCTTACATATTATAAGTGGCATTTTCTACTATTGGGATGCTCTAGCAGGATCCTGTCATTCTCCTTTGTGATGGCTTGCCACGTGCTTGCACTTCAGTAATTTCACTCTAGAATGTAGTTGTTAAATCTTCTGATCACTCTGAGAACCCCACAAACAACTGGAAGTTTGCATTCTTGGATCTGGCTAGTTCTCATTATGCTGCAATTTGTGTAGATAAGGATAAATCCATTGATGGTGGAACTCATATTACAATGTGATTAAAAATAGTGAGAAATTGTATAATTTTTAAAAATTTATGCCTCTTCATTTGCAGGCGAAGCAAATGTTCTAATGACATTGACTCTGGAAAACCATTCCTTTGGTTGAAGATGAGTGTTCCTAGAACTGGTGCTGTTGTTGCCATCCGTGGCTAGTAATTCTGATTAATATGCATCCATTGTTTGAACTATCTGATAATTTGTCAGTCACTAGTGACGGATTAAGTCATTGATATATATTGATCTTTCAGTACTCAAGTCACATGTTCGGTATCTACTGATCCAACCTAGCTGATTGCCATGATTGAAGAAGTCAAACAGCTCTTAGGCAGGAGGAAACTATGAACACTAATTAGGTAGAAGGAAAACAACCAAGAGTTCTATGAGCAACATTATTATTGATATGCTCTATGTTAATTTTTATATATTTACTTGTTAAGAAAGTTTAAGAGAGATACTTCAACATCGATGCCGGTACTTGTTAATTTAAGGTTTGCAAAAGCACATAGATTTGATACTATCATATCCTAATCAACACAACAAGGGGATGCTAAGGCTACATGGTGTCTTCACCATCACCATCATCTTTACTCTGAAAGCTTATCATCTTCAGCCTCATATGCCATTAAGCTCTCCAATTTGTGATGGAGATTATATTCATTGAGTCTCATGCCAATGGCGTATGGAGTGATTTTGAGAGGTTTCATCCGCTAAGCCAATGCTTTCTGTCTCCTTCATGAGCCTTAATGGCGAGAAAATCTTAAATCAAAGATTTCTTATGGGTGGAGTTGGTTGAAGAAAGCCTTCTTCAGGTTCCAGTGCAACTTCTATCCATTTCAATACAAATTTCCAGTACTTTTAGCACGTTTTGGTTTGACTAGAACCAGTTGATTTGCAATATGAGAACCTTAAATGGTATTTACCAGTAATCTTTGCAAGAACAGAGTCCACTCCTGAAATGGTGGAAACGGGTTGCATCTCTAACAACAAATTGGCGATCTACAATCTTGCTAACCAACTTTATAAACAAATGACAGTCTCCACATATCCGTAGGTTCTTCATCACAACAATATCTGTTCCTGGACTTGTGTTTAAGAGTCCAAATGAAATTGCCAACTTTTCACTGTGCACTCCTGTACCATTCAAAATTTCATTGTTGCTTTCATTATCACTATTGTTAGACCCACCTTGTGTCTCAACTAAATTCTCCAACTCATCCAACAGTCTATATATTTCTGCTGTCTGATGATGGTTTTTATCACCAACCAAAAAGAGGTGCACTCTCCCTTTAAGTTCAACATAGCTACACCCAGGATCTTTCTTAAGCTTTCGCCCCTTCATCATCACTCTAACCCGCATTACGCCCTCCAAGTTCCCAGCATCAGAATATATATTAGATAACAACACATAATAACCAATATTTGCCGGTTCAAGCTTAATGACTTGATCAAAAGCTAACTCTGCAAGCTCTACATTTCTATGGATTTTACAAGCACCCAGAAGAGCCCCCCACACTGCACCATCAGGTTCTATCTGATTTGATTGAATAAGTTCTCGAGCTTCATTCAGCCGACCTGCCCGGCCTAGAAGATCCACCATACATGAATAATGCTCTGGACCAGGCTGCAATCCATGTAGTTTTTTCATTGAAACAAAATAATCTGAGCCCTTATCAGTCAGTCCTGCATGGCTACAAGCTGACAGAACACTCACAAATGCTGTTCCATCAGGTTTAACACCACTTTTTATCATCTCATCAAAGAGCTCCACCGCAAACTCTCCTTGTCCGTGCATTCCATACCCACCTACCATTGCAGTCCATGTAACCACACTCTTTACAGGCATGGCATCGAAAATGGCCCGTGCTCTTTTCAAATTACCACACCTTGCATACATATTAATCAGTGCATTGTTGAGAAATGGGTTCAAACCAAAACCATTTGCTTCAATCTGTTTTTCAAGCTTACGGCCAATATCATGAGCGCCAAGATGAGCACAAGAAGAAAGGACCGAAACAAATGTAACAGCATCAGGACAAACCCCAAATGACTCCATTTCTTTATAAAGCTCTAAAACGTCAGTAGCTAGCCCATTTTGTGCATATCCAGAGATCATAGCATTCCAAGAAATCAATCCCTTTTCAGGCATCTCATCGAACAACCTCCTTCCGTACTCAACAGATCCACATTTCGCATACATTGTTACCAAACAATTCGCCACTGACAAAGCAAAATCTAAACCGATCTTCACGCATAAGCAATGCAAGCACATCCCAAGCCACAAAAATCCCGGCACCAAACATACCGGTAACAATCCCAGCATAGTAACCACATTCCTCTCCACACCCAGTTCCCCCATTTTACCAAACAACAAAACCGCATCACCAACACGCGAATTGAACACATACCCAGATATCAAAGCATTGAAACAAACAGTCAGTGTCAATGACTTCAAACTTTCATCGAACACCTTGCGCGCGCTATCCAATAAAGCGCATTTACCGTACAAGCTAATGAGAGAAGTGACCACAAAGGGCTCCAGTTCACACCCAGACTTGATGACGTGGCAGTGTATCTGGGAGCCGGGGAACGCGAGCGAAAGAACGGCACAGGATTTGAGTGCGAAAGGGAAAGTGAAAGCGTTTGGCAAGACGCCAAAACGAAGCATTTGGCGATACAAAGAGAGGGCTTGCGGGAAGAGGGAGTGGTTCGCGAGTTGTCTTAAGCGCGTGTTCCACGTACTTGTTGGGGATTTTGGTGAGGTCTTGGGAGGTTTGCAGAGGAGGAGTTTTGCAGGTTTTTGAGGATTCAGCGAGGGTTTTATGGTCATTTAAAAAAAATTTAATGGCTTACTTCTGTTTTGGTGGGTGAGAAAGCCTGAAGTGGCAGTTTTAACGAATGTACAACGGGAAGTCGATAAAACGAGGCGTTTCGGTAAAATAAAGATGATAAAATTATTGAGAAATTTAATGTTAGATTGATTTTTATGATAATAATTTCTTCCCATCTAAAACCAAATAAGTAAAATTTAAATTTTATATTGTAATTGTAGCATAAACTAAACAACTTTCCATCCCATGGTTTAAAAAAATTAATCTATTTTAATTTCTCACTAATTGGATCAAATTTTGGTTGACATTTATAAAGTATTCAAAATTCAAGAATAATGGCTACAAATGGATCCTAAGAGAAGGGGTTTATGGCTGTTTGATTATTATTATTATTTTTTAATGTTTAAATTTTAAACTCTGTTTCCGCTGCCACTGCCACTGCCAATAGAATCTCCCACCATATAAAGTAATCGCAGTCGGTCTCATCTTCGTTATTTGGAAAGATGACTTATTTTCTCAAACATTATCGCACGACATTAGAGGAATCGGAGTCTTGTTAAGGTAAATTATCAAAGAAAGAGAAACCATCGAGAGGAAGAGATGACCGATGATGACATCAAAGAGAGTGATCGCATATTAAAACTAACCCTTAGAGGAGAAATGCCATTGTTTTCAAACTTCATTTAAGAGAAAAAATGTTAGTTTTTTAAATTTAGAGAAAAAATAAGATAAAATTTTAGTTTATTTTTAGTATTATATATAAAATAATGATTTTATAGTTAAAATTAACAAATTTAATAGCTTATAGGTGAGTCAATGAAATTTTCAAAATTACAAGATGAAAATTTGAAAATGTAACATACTTTGGGTGAGAATAAGTCCTTTGGCCTATTATTTTACATTCTAAACAGACGAACAAGTGATTAAACATCCAATAACTTCCCTATCGGACATCCGGTGATTCAACTTGTGGATAAGCGACGAACAATGAGGAATAAATTGATTTATTTTATTTTTTTTAATTTTGAAATGCCCAAATTAGTGAATTTCAGCAGATTTTGCCACGATTGAGGATGAAACGGAGAACTCATTAACCGGTGACAACTTTTCAGCGTCTGGGTAAGTGACACGTGGTTGAAAATTTCTCCTCTTCATAATTTTGTCTCTTTCTTCACTAGCAGGGACAAAGGACTGGCTTACGGAAAAGAAACCATTTTTTTCTTGTAAAGAAATGGCAAGCTCAAATGGACAATCTGATGGAGAGAAATTTCCAGCTGCTGATATTCTTCAGGAATTGAATCCTGCCCAAAACAGGGATGTAAACGTTGATCCTGTATCTTCTCAAATCACTGCCTCATTGCAGAACAAGGTGTTTATTATTTATTCATTTATTTGTAATTTAATTTTATAAATCCTGAAACAACCATATTTTTACAATATTGTGCGTATTTCAGAAACAAGATGAAACAGCTAAAAAGAAGAATCAAAATGTAAAGAGAGATGCTGTGCAGAGGCTCAAATCAACCATTATGATCTCAGCAGTCATTGTAGCGGTTGCAGGGGCTGCCTTTGCTGTAACTAAGAAATTGAGAGAGAAATGAATATGAATATGGACTCATCTACACTCTTCATTAACATTCAGATTGTAGTAATTATGCATTCTTTGAATCATTTAATTGCTTCTTTTTTTAGTTTACATCTAATTGAAAGAGTTATAACATTTTTTATTTTTTTTATGTTGAACTTGAAATCTCAAAATTTCATGAATGAAAATACTATCAAAGACGCCAAAGAATATAGAAACTAAGGTAAGTGCTTAAAATACACTAGGATTGTTTGCATTTATTTTCAGAAGCTCTGGAAAGATCATATCTTCAATTTGTTTCATGATAGTTTTGATATCAGGCTTGAATGTCTTGTTTAACACTTCAACACATTCTGGGATGAGCTTTTGATACTCCAATACTTCCCTTCATTATTTGAACAATTGCAGTGTCAATATGAATTGGAAAGTGTCTGAGGGATCCTGATTCTCCTCATTTTATCTAGGAATTTTGAGAAAGTGTCAGTCTCAGCAATAGTTTCTGTTTTCGGCTCCTTATTGAGGATCTTATGCATCTCGCATGAAAGAAAATGTAGAGCTCTAATAACATCATCTTTGCTCAAGTTCAACTGAGTCATGGTCTCTGAGAAACTCGATCTATCTTCCTGCAGATGCTTGATATGGCAACTACCCCAGAGAAAAAATCCATGCGAGCTTTCTATAGTTTGATTTTGTTCCATAAAACTTCTTAAAGGTTTTTGCACCTCTTGATGTAAAATATCCACCAAATTGATGTAGCTTTGTGATTAAGCTCTTTTCATGATCTTTATTGCCAGTCTTGTCAAACAGTAGTCTTGAGCAAGCTTTTTCCAGAAGAATTCAATGAAAATATCTTTTTCACTGAAACAGCCAAGTAGATTAACCAGCTTGTTTAATGTTTCTTCCACAATTTCATCACTCAATTTCTTGCCTTCCCACTTCCTAGATATAGTTGTCACTGTGTGTAGCCATCACTTACTGCATTTGAAACACCTCCAATGGCTTTATTACAGAATATTTCAAAACCCTCTTTCAGGGCCTTATGAAAAAGCTTACGGTTTCCAAAACATGTCATGATCTTGTCGTGCAACTCTATTATTTCGCCGAAGCAGGCCTCAACTTCTTCCTGCACATTCTATTTATCACCAACTTCATCAGACATGTTGAATCAAAGCTCTGCCTTCTTCAGTAACATGTTGCTTAAAATACCCACCATTAGCTTCCTTACGCTCAAGGAATCTTTCGGTACAAGCGAACATCCTGGGAAGATCCTCAATTTTTTTCTTCTTTGAAGACTGCTGGACACCCAGACTTGTCATTGTCAATGAGCTGATTGTAATGAACTTTCAAAAACCCACTGTAGATCCTCTCGATCAACTTTCTCTCTCTCCAATTCCATTGCGTTTGGTCTGAAGATTACTGAATAATTCTTCTACAGAATAAGAATAATGATGGACAGAAAAAGGGAGCAAGATTTCTGCAGGTAAAGGAATGAAAGGGCTATTAGGAATTGAATAGTTTAATTTTAATTAATCAATTAAGAATTTGGGGTGAAATATCAACTTAAAGTTTATTTATTTATTATGATACGCATAAATAATATTGTGTATAGTATTCCCATCTAAGTAAAAATTTAATTAGAGTTTTGAACATGATTAACCATTCAAAAACACTAAAAGAATTTTAAAAATAAAGGTTTTCGATACATTTTAGGTATCTTCAAATTTGTATTGAATTAAACTATTTTAGGATCCTACTCTTAACTGAAACGGAGGCTAAAAACTTTGGCAATTTGACCCATAACCCTCTGAACTTTAACAAAGCTAAATACAATTGATCGTTAAATATAAATAATACAAATAATACACAAAAGTTTTATAATTACGTCAACACTATCAGTTTTAGAGAGGACAATTCGGTTTGTGAAACTAGGTTTTTAACTTATCTTTCCCTTAAAATAGAGAGAATTTTCCAATAAAAAGAGAGACGAGTATGGCTAAAATATCTATAGTCGAGGAAAGTGATAAATATATCTTCGACTCATCCCCTCTATGACCCATCCTCTGCCTAGTTTGTTCATTTCTTTACATATTTCCTAAATATTTACATATTAAATTACCTTTAAAAGTTTTGAATTATTATAAACATGTCTTGACACATAATAAATATTATATTATTTTCTATTTTTTAGCAAGGCTAGAGAGGGGAAGGTGTAAGAAATTTTTTCTGTAGAGATGGAGAGGAGAAGGGGAGAGATATTTTTCCTACGGGGAGGGGACAAAGATTCCCTGTCATCCTCGTATCGGAGACAAGGGACAAGAAAATGTTACTCTTATGGGGACAGAGATAGGGATAAAGTTTAAGGTTTTCGACCATACCTATCCCATTGCGATCTCTAATCAGGTTAACTCATAATACCCAATTTATAGGAAACTCAACTTAAAAACTGTCAGTTCATTTCCATGAATTTGCTAAACTACTTTGAAAGCAAAAACTGCAGGCATCTGCCATAATATCAAATGCTTCACAAGCCTCATGAACAAGAGAGTTTCTGCAAGCACCAAAAAAAGTTGCATAGAAACGTGGATGATGATATGCAGAGACAATTTTATGGATGATTACTAAAACAAATTCAATCTTAAGATAAACTCTAATAATTGATAATTTAGCTAGTCGCAGTTGCTTTACTTGTTTTCAGAGCTGTTAAGAAGTTGGATTGTTGGCCAATCTATCATTTCTCTCTGCTGAACATATAAATATTTCCTGTTAAGAAAATCAGTAGTGGTCAAGGATAATATAACTTAAGTACTACAATAGTGTTGATAGTGGTATTACGATAATTTCAAATAGGCTGTAATTATAACCAAAAACCATATACATACGATACAATCGCCATCTTCTCTTTCAATAATTAGCAGCACCCTTACAATAATTATCTCTTCCTCTCAGCCAACCGTAACCGCAATTCAATCAACCTGACATTGAACTCCCCATCACTAACTCTCAACATGTTCGACAATGGAAGCTTTAATCCATGCCCAACCAAAACCCTATACCTGGGCTTAATTTTCTTCTCCAAACTAAACGAAAAATACTGCGGAAACTTCTTGATTTCCTCCAGATCCCCATTCATTTCCTCCACAAAAAACTTAAATTTCGGCACCAGATTATTCTCCACACTAAATGTCAACAACCCAGGCGATCTTATCACCATACTCTCCACTTCCTCATCCGAAAACCCCAGACTCTTTAGAAATTCAATCTTGGGCTTCAGCGTCCGCTCCACACTAGAAACTAACAATAGCGTAGTCTGGCAACTAATTCTGTTTGTACCCACAAAGCCAAACTCCCTAAGAAACTCAAAGGTCGGACGCAATTGGGTTATGACATCAGTGACCAACAGACGCGGACAGCGCGTGATTGACTTGGGGAGATCGCGGGAGGGGATGAGGACTTCGTGGAGGAGGAATTGAATAATAGGTTGAAGATCGGAGTGAATGTTGGAGGTGAGGAGTTTGGGGTGCATGTCGAGAATGCGGCCGAGGGCGGCGCGTGTAAGACCGAGAGAGAGGAAAAAGTCTTCGAGGGAAATGAGGGAGGCGAGAGGAGTGGAGCGGAGATCAGGGTTTTGATTAAGGGCTTTGTGAGGGTTGATGTTGAGGGTTTGAAGGTGGATGAGTTTCTGGCGGAAGAGAACGCCGGACGGTGTTGGCTGTTGAGGGATTTTGGTTGGGTTTAAGGAAGACGAAATAGAAGGTAAGGAAGGAAGGAGATGAATTTTAGTTGTCATTTTTGTTTACAGTGGGATGAGATGGAAGAGTCCAATTATAAGACGTTTCTGCCCAACCCTGAGGTTGAGTAAGACCCACGGGGTTTTAGAATAAAACATTCGCACACTCGTATACAGGGATTGCAATTTGGTACTCTAAACCGGTCCTATCCCGGCCCTTTCCGGATTCCCCAATAAAAATTTAGATAAAATTATATAAATATTTTTTTATTATTAAAATTAATTATTAATTTAATAGATACGTGAAAAATTAGGTTTCTCAAATTTAAAAGATTGAAAAATGAGAGACATGGATGGTTATTTTTATTGGCCCTCAAAAGTGAGTAATGTGATTAAAGCCAATTGACTATTTCCCCCTAAGGTTTGATGATTCATATCCTTTAAATTAAAAAAAATTGATTTTTTTACTTATATGATAAAATCAACTATTAATTTTAGTAGTAAAAAAAATATTTATGTTACCAATAAAATTATATATATATATTTTTTATATAAATTGATATATAATTACATATATATCATCATATAGTTGAATAATTTTATATAAAAAATGAAGTAATACTCAATCACATGATAACATATATAATTATTTATCTATTTATAAATATCAAATAAGTATACATAATATTACTCTTATATTATTTTGTTCAAATATCATAATATAGAGTGTAAACGGGGTAACCTAAATCTTGTTTTAGAAATTACATATTTATCCCATATATTTTGATAATATATTGTACCTCTAATAATTTTAATTTGTTGCTTTTTACCATTAATATAGAGACATTTACAACCTTCAATATTGTAATATCTTGTAATTTTTGAAACTATTGAAGGACAAATTAAAATTTTAAAAACACCTTTATACTTTTTTTGAATTTTTAAACTATTTAAAGTTTTTTATTATCATCATAAAATTTAAAAAAAATATAGTTTATCCCAAAAATATTATCCCTATCTATAAAAATATTTAATACATTTTAAAGGTATAATATTATTTGGGTAGAAGGTTTTTTTTTTTTTCAATATTTTATAAAAAATTTAACAAATTTTGCCAATGGTGGAAAATCTATTATTTCATCAAGGTCAAAGGACTTATTCACACCCAAGGTTTAGCCTATGTGTAATACACACCCATCACATTTTAAAAATCTAAATACCCACTTATAAATTGTTAAACTTAATTAAAACAAGAGGAAAATTGTTATTTTATCATAAAATTTTAAAATTCTCAAAATTTATATAATTTCCTTCTTTTAATTTGAAAAACTAAAATTTTTTCCTATGATAAAGTTTTGAAAAATTCTTTTTTCTTTGTAGGATTTGGAAAACTAATCTGACAAATGGCAGTCACTCTATCTCCCTCCTAGCGTTCCTCTTTCGATTGTGTTCTCTCTGTCTTTTCTCTTCCAACTACACTCTCTCTAGACACCTCTTTCTCCCATGACAACAAAAGACAAAATCTTTGTTTATATAATGAAAATATTGTCTAAACAAAACATTTGTCTAAATGACACTTCGTCTAGATTTGACAATTATAAAAATGATTTAGAATTCGACAACAATGATTTATGATGGAAATAAGTGATTGCCAGAGATGAAGATCATAAAGGAAAAAAACTAAGTAGGGGGAAATTTTGATTTTTTAAAAATGAAAAACTTTAGATGTAAATAAAATTATTAGTTTAAAATTTGTAAAGAAAATAAAATAAAATAATATATTTTTTAATATTATTAATAAAATAATAATTTTACCGTTATAGTTAACTAACAATTTTAATAAAAATTTAGAAATAAATAGATATTTTGAGTTTTTAAAATCGCTCGCATGCATTGAAAATAGATTAAATTGTGGGTGGGAATAACCTTTAGGCCTTCCATGTTTCATCAAACCTTGGGTGGCCTTTTAATTTGCTCTTTTGATATTCTCCAGCTGGAATTTTGTCGACCGCTTGATTATTGGTATAAACCCTTCATCACCGCCAGCAGGGGTTTTAACACAACACCTCTATGAGCTTGTCCTGCAACGACAATGAAAACTTATTTCCTTCCATTGAACGCAAAATTCAGTAAATTATACGCCTAATTTCTAATTATAAAATCACTCTTCACCAAGCCAACGCCGCCGTCTGGCTGTTCCCAACCGCAACCGGCGATTCGACTCTGTTGGTAGGTTTTGATTGTTATAAATGAATTCTTAGATTCGTTAATGAGCCAGAAGTTTAGCTGTTTATTTGAAGTTTATGCAATCTGTCTCTAGAATCAGGAATCGTAATGTTTTGATTGAGATATTGCTTTTAGTTCGTTTTTGAAAGATTTCATATATACATGATATTAATTGTAGATAAATAAAACATTATTGCGAAGAATGATAGCGGCAGTATCATGGGTGCCAAAGGGGGCATCAAAGGCTGTGCCTGATGAAGCTCAACTTCCCCCAAAGGAAGAAATTGAGAAGATGATAAAAAGTGGCGCTTTAGAAGAGGAAAGGTGATTTTTTTTTTTTTTAATTTCTTAATGGTGGTTTAATTTATTTGCTTTCTGTTTGGCTATCACTATGATTGGAAATACTTTTTCCTATAATATTTTTATATGGTTAGATTCTTCATTTACTAGTTGTATGTCCAACGTGATACATTTATTCCTTAGTTAATATATAGACAAATTTATGAAATAATTTTTGACACAAATAGCAATGAATGAAAATAAGAGGCCTGCTAGGATAATATTCAAGGATATTAATAATAAATGATGTTGTATTTTAGGTGATGAGCCTTCTGACTTAATATCTGAAGTTACATTCTTTGAAGCAAATGAATGAGATTTTGTTGCTTTAGAGAACAAGACAATTATTTTCTCATTGTTGAATTAGATATTCTTGAGTTTCAACCTTATTTTCTTTAGAAAGTTAATATCACATTAATTTTTTTTTAGTATATAAAATTTCACAAATAGTATAGATTCTGGATATATTGTTGCTAAAGTAATGAGTTGATGGAATAAAAAATTAGATTGTGACAATAAAAAGATTTGATTTTTCTTGTTTCATTGTAATGCTGGTTTGTGTAGTGAGAATGGTCATAGTGAAGAGGAGGATGAAGATACAGATATTGAGGATGTTGAACACACTAATGAAGTCACACAAGCTTTAGTTGTAGCAGATGCACTTGGCAAAACTTCCAAAAGCAAGAATTCAGGAACCAAATTGGATGATATAGCTGAGGGCTTGAAGGAACTTGACATGGACAACTACGATGATGAGGATGAAGGTATCTCTATCTGGATAAGCTTTGAGTTTTCATTGTTTCTTTCAGTTGTTTGATTTTATTTCAGAATATAAATAAAGGGGTGGTAACTGATGTGTTGGTTTAGTTTGACAGATCTTATGTGATTTTAATATGCTAATTGAGACTGACTATTAACTTTTAAGGTTACTAACCTGCAAAACTTCCTAGTTAAAACAGATTTAAAAAAAATAATAATAACAGAATAGTTTGTAATGGTCATGTTCTCTGCGATAAACATCATATTTCATTTGCATTTCATTAGTGATTCATTTTGCTTGTGATTGAGCTTAGAAGTTGAGCTATTTAGCAAGGGGCTCGGTGACCTTTACTACCCAAGTAATCAAATGGATCCATATCTGAAGGACAAAGATGTGAGTATGTCAACTATATTTGAATATGGTTAGTTTGTTTGCCATTACTTATTTGGCTTATAATGCTGCAACTTCCTTTCAGGATGTGGACTCTGAAGACCTTGAGGATATGGTCATTAATGCGAATGATTCAGTTATAGTTTGTGCATGTAATGAGGATGATGTCAGTCATCTGGAGGCACGTAATGCTTGCACAGTCTCCTTTCTCACTCTTTCTTTTTCTCTCTAACAACAAAGCTAGTTTATATACAAATAAACATGGGACATTGATGCAAAATTAAATTTCAAATAGGTCTATGTCTTTGAGGAATCAAATGATGGTGACACAAACTTATATGTTCACCATCATATCATCATTCCGGCATTTCCTCTTTGCATGGCTTGGCTTGATTGCCCACTTAAAGGAGGAGAAAAAGGTTAGACATTCATACACTTCTTTAGGCTGGAATTTGTATTTTATGTGTTTAATTCATATAACTCCATTGAATCATATGAATGGACCTAGTAGGCTGTCACACTTCGTTCTTAATCTTGTCTATCTAATTTACTGTAAAGTCTAAAATTCACTTAGTTTGTTAATCATCTACTTTATTTTCATTTAAGATTCTCTCGGAAACTTATATTGTGAATACGTACTGCAACATTATATTTTCTTTATGAAAAGATACAGGTGATTTGGTTTTATAAAATGGTTTAAGCAGAAAAGGTACACACTGTACCTATTTTTTTTGTTTGTGAGCTAAGTTTAGGAGTAATTATTTTACTACAAGTAATCTGAACTAGTAATCATAAGCTGATGAAAAATAATGAATATATGATGGTTTAGTAGCATATGCAATGAAAGACATAATTTCATTGATAATGGAGTCTTGAAGAACAATGTAAATAAGGAAGGAGAATAGATGTCTGTGTGAAGAAGGAAAGAGAATGGGAAGCAGGGAAGCTGAGATTTTGAAGCTGCTGTTGCTATTTTTTGAAATTGAAACACGTTGTTTAATTGATAGATGGGTGAATTGAAAAATGTGAACAGCACAATCAAGTCTTTACTTTATAATTATAGAATTGCCATGTGGCATTAGATGCCTAAAGGACTTGGTAAATTAAATCAACTGAGGATCCTTTTCAAATCACAGGGAGGTGAATTAAACCTTTCTCCTTCTTTCCTTTCTCTTGTTTGGGAAGTAACTGCAGAAAAAGAGGAATAACTTATATAATGAAAATAAATATAAAAAGAGAGAGGAAAACAACATATTTACAGAGTTTTAATTTTGTCATTCTTTTTAGTGAAGTTGGACTTTGTGTGGTTTTACTTGGTGCATTGGATACTTAGCGTTTTGTTTACTTTTTTCTTTTTTAATTTTTTTCCTAAAAGATATTTGTTTCTTTGTGTGTTGTATTGAATTTGCTACTGAATGCTTTCTCTATGCTGACAGGGAATTTTATGGCTGTTGGCTCTATGGACCCTTCCATTGAAATATGGGACCTTGATGTTGTATGTTGGCTGTGTATAACCTTCTCATGAGATATAAGTTGATTAGACAATTTTTGGAGATGTTATTGCAAATCTCTTATTATTTTTGCTATTTTTAGATCGAAGAAGTACAACCATGTCTCATCCTAGGTGGCATTAATGAGGAGAAGAATATGAAGAGGAAGAAGAACAAGAAAGGCAAAAAGGTTTGCTTCTTATATGCTTCCTAGTTAATTTTCTCTCAAACCTTCAATTTGAAATATCGTCATCATTTATGTCGCGTGTACTAAATGAGGATTACATTGAAAACTTGAAATCTCATCATTGATGGTCGGCAAAAAATTGTTATTATTTGTAGTAGCTCTTATGGTTAGTTTGCCGGAGTGCATGGTTATAAGTGTTGAAAGCTTTATGGATACGAATGACAAACACCTAGATACTGTGCACTGAAATTGGCTTTGATTGTGCTTGGGACTATATGTCTAACTGTGTCTTTTTTAATAAAAGAGGTATCTTTTATCCATCCCTTAAAGAGATTCCATTTTTATATTGGCCATCTTTCTTGAGTGCAATGTGGAAATAAGATTTATGACGCTTGTTCATTTAAAATATGTTAGGACTTAATAAATAATAATAATAAATAAAATATATTTGGATTAGGATAATATATTTGATATTTATAATAGGATACTTGATTTGATTAGATAAATATTTGATTTGATTTAGATAATATTTGAGTTGATTAGGATAAATATTTGATTTGATCTAGAGAATATTAGAATTTAAAATTTAAAATATAGAGTATAAATATGAGTGATTGGAGGAGAGAAAGGAGGAAGAAAGAAAAACATTGATAATTTGGTATTTGGGTAGCCTTTGGCTAATTTGGGAGGGGAAAGACACCTCAAATTGTCTTTGGGAGGAGTTGACACCTCTGTTGTCAACACTATTTTATTAATATTAATAATATTTGAGTTGGGTTCCTATCAAAATATTTTCTCATTTATCTTTATAATATTAATCATTTTATTTGCAAATTTTCATGTGGATATGAATTTGACTGGTACTTTATAACATATGCCTGCTATTTGTGTTGTGTTCAGTCATCCACTGAATACAAAGAAGGCAGTCACACTGATTCAGTTCTAGGTCTTGCTTGGAACAAGGAGTTCAGGTGTGTTAAATTATTCAAATGTAATTTGCTTCCATGTAATGTTCTTACCATCTTAAATATTTTGTTATCTTTTACTTCTCTTTTTCCTTTATTTTGTAACTTGGAATAAAAATACAGGAATATCCTAGCTAGTGCAAGTGCTGACAAAACTGTTAAGATTTGGGATGTGGTTGAAGGAAAATGTAGTTTTACCTTGGGGCACCATACAGATAAGGCATGTATTTAACTTCACACCATTGGTATTTCTCTTCCACTTGTATATGTATGATTTACCATATCAACTGTTTGTTGGTATAGTTTTGGTATAGCACCTACTCTTAGTCTACAATTAATTGATGATCTAGTAAGTATTCATGTTTGAATATCCTTGTAAATTTGAAAGCATTATATATAAAAGGGAGGATAAGCATTTGGAGATGCTTCGATTATCATGTGTGATACCAATTCTTATTGCCCTTCTTTAGAAGCCTAAATGTATATGTTGTACTATGGTAGAACTCAATTCCCAAAACCTGTTTTTGTTTGCAAGTGACTATAGTTTTAACGTTCATCCTTTAGATACTAAGGAAGACATTTAAGATTTAAAAAAAAAAAAAAAACTTGATGTGTTATGTTCTGTTAGATATAGAATTTAAATACCATTCTTTTTTTAACAGAACAAGAGGGAATCTTGAGAAATGTGCTTTGTGGTAATGTTTTCAGATATCCCTTTCAAATATGATCCTAAAAACTTGTAAAAATTCTATAAAAGGGGGAAAGGATTCTCTTTTTGTTTCTTCATAATTTCAACCTGGTAAACATTAGAATATTATTACTAACGTATATTTGGATATAAAATACTAAGGTGAAACTCATAACTTGGGGTTTATTTTAATTTTTGAAGACTGTTTGGGAGATCATATGACAAACTCTTAGAATCACTGTCCCAAAGTTTGGTTAGATATCCCTTTTGAAGAAAGAACTGTGGGTAGTTTGGGATCAATGGTAAAGGAGCTTGGACTTAGCCTTAGGGGCATGGCCAGGTTGTGTTAGCCCATATGATGTAGTAAGTTTAAACTGAAGACTCTTAAAACACTTGCAAAAATCTTGTTGGAAAGTAAAGTTTGGCTTCTTAGAAAAAAGTTGTTTGATTATGTTTGAAGCTTGTATTGTAGACAAATGAGTAAAGTAGTAATTTATTTTTGTATTTTTGGTAGGAAGATGATACAGAAATCTTATTTGTTACTTTCCATTTTTAAATGGTGCATGAATTTATTTTTCTTTTTAATCTAGGAATTTTGGTCTCTATATATTTGTTCTCAATTTTTCTAAGAAATACATGAAGAAACCAATTTCTCTTTTTTTGTCAGTAAGTAACTGGAATTTTATTATTCAAGTAAATATAAAAGAAGGTTTCCCATGTTTATTCGGGATCATCCAGGTTTTTGATATAAAAGATGGTGTTGGTTATAGTAGTAAAACAGGATTTAGGTGCTAAGTGGGGAAAGGCATGCCCTCCTTGTTGCTATTCTTACAGTTTGATCTTGATTTATGTGAAATTCATAACATAGAGAAGTGACAATGAGGGTGCTACACCAGTACAGCATACCTGATGATTTGAAATAATATAAATGTGGATGATCCACTAAATTCATACTACTTTGATAGTAGCCTTAATATCAGATGGAGTGTGCAAACTTTTGGATGCATGTTTAAATTCACTATGGCTTAGCTTTTCTTATTATTCTTTTCAGGTTCAAGCTGTTGCGTGGAATCATTATGCTCCCCAAGTTCTTCTTAGTGGATCTTTTGATCGCTCAGTTTTCATGGTAAGGAACTCATTTTCTTGCTTTACCTATTGTGTCTATTAAGGCATTGGCAGAGAATCTCGTTTTTGAGATGAGAAATCAAAGTTTTGAAGATTTTGACACACAAGTTTTTTTCTTATTTTTTGGTAATTCTCTTGTTAGTTATCTTATGGTTCTCTATTGTTATGCATTGCAGAAGGATGCAAGGATATCTACGCATTCTGGTTTCAAGTGGTCAGTTGCAGCTGATGTAGAAAGCTTGGCATGGGATCCACACACTGAGCATTCATTTGTGGTGTGTGCATTCATCTCTTCTTCTATTTCATAATTTTAGGGTTTCAAAAGTCTTTAAAACAATGAAAGTAGATGGGAATTCATTTTGTTTCTAAGTTTAGATTGGTATATGTTTGGTCTTAGGAATTCCCAGTTGTTTAATAGTGGTTTCATGTCTTTTTAGGTGAGTCTTGAAGATGGTACAGTGAAAGGGTTTGATATCCGAACTGCCAAATCAGATCAAGCTTCAGAGTCACAGCCATGTTTTACCCTGCATGCACATGACAAGGCTGTTTGTAGCATTTCCTATAATCCATTAGTAACCAATGTAAATATTTATCCCTTCCTCAATCCCTTACCAGATTTTTCATAGATGATCTAACTACATATAATAATTTTGCCCTTCTGATTTTCAACAGCTTCTTGCGACTGGATCCATAGATAAAATGGTAACTTTCAAGCTGTTCTTACATTCCTTTTCCATCATGCACCTTCTGCTGGCTCTGAAGTGTGTTGTTATGGTCTGATGCAGGTGAAACTTTGGGATCTGTCAAACAACCAACCTTCATGTGTTGGATCCAGGAACCCTAAGGCAGTAAGTTATTAATTTTATTCACAATAATATGTATATTATTTTAAGTAGTTTGAGATGGATTGTAACACTATATTCAAAATGTTTCTAGGGAGGTATTTTTTCAGTTTCCTTCTCAGAGGATAGTCCATTTTTGCTGGCGATTGGAGGATCCAAAGGAAATTTGGAGGTGAGTAGAATATTTGGTTTGATTGTTCTGATGAAATTTGTAAAGAGAGAAGGTTGTTTGATGTTGGTGGATTATTATTACAGGTATGGGATACTTCATCTGTTGCCGAGGTGTCGAAAAGGTTTGGCAAATACAGCAAGCCTAACAAAGCCGATATATGATCAAGTGTAACATCTCTTTCTAAGAAACCAAATTTTGTTTGATTTCTAGTACAAATTATAGTCTTGTCTTTTAAGATTCCAATTTTTTTTTGTTTTACCGTACAAGTTATAATGTTTGATGTTATGTATAGGAAGATAAGTAGTTTTATACTTGTTTTGTCTTCCTGAAAATGTTCTTGTTTTCGTCTGAATTTATTATATATTTGTTATTAATTTACATAAAATGCAAGCAAAATTTGAAGTATTTCTTCATATATTTCAAAATATTTCTCTTTGTACTAATTAGTGAAAAATGAACTTGATGAAAAAGAACTAATTAGTGACCATTTCCTACTAAGGTTTAATGAAATTATCAATTCCTGTCTTTTAAATTTCAAAAAGTAAACTTTAAACTTCTAATTATTATTGGTTTATTTGGTTTTTTCAAAATGATTATTTTACTTTTTTTTTTTGGTTGAATTTACAAAATTATCTATTATATTTATTATAAATGTCAAATAATTATTAATCTATTTTTAATAGTTTAAAATTTTATGAAATAGATTATTAAAAAATATTAAAACTCTAATTACTTTTAAAATATTGTGTTTCAGTCATTTTTTAAAGATATAATTGTTATTTGTTAAATTATTGAAAGACTTTTTAAAATTTTCAAAAATTCTTTTGATGTTTTTTGAATTTTCAAAAATCTCTTAAAAAATTACTTTAAATATTTTTAAAAATTATAATTTATTTTTAAAAATTTTTTACAAGAGAAAATAGAAAATAGAAACGGAAAAAAAAAGTGATTTTTAATTAGAGAAATAGAAAAAGGTACATCATTTGCACTGGCCTTCTGCTTCAAGATAGTGCTCGGAGCTTTTAATCATGGCATTCAACAGATTGAAAATGGGACAAAATTTATTGATGCCTGCAATATGTTTTTTAATCACTGTTAGAAATTATAAGTACTTCTTAACCTGCACAAACATTAACATAAAAACAGAAATATTAATTAAAACAGGTAAAAATTAAACTTTTTTGACCCATTTTTGATAAATTATATATATATTTTTATCTATTTTGCCTATAATGTGAAAATCCAAGTAAAACTATAACATTTTCATTTCTGAGCAATCTCAAACGTGGTAAACTTAAATCAAATATAGTAAATCAGAAACGCACTATCGGTGACTCCATTGTTGTTATTCGAATGTTTGACAAATTTAAGTTTGATCATTCTCTTGCTTTTTTAGTAGTTAGTCGAAATAGGTTTAGTTAATTTTTACCATCCGTCTGGTAATCCTGATTTTGTATAATATTATTGATGTAATAATAGTGTTGTTTTGTTTTGAACTGTGATTATATAAAATGGGACTGATTGTGATGGCTTTTGCAATGGATAGGGTTTTCAGGATTTAAGGTGATTAGACCAATTTACCAATTTTATTGATTAATCTTAACCCCAAAATTTAGTAGTGGAAAGGTTTGAATTAAAATATCTCAGTACTAAGGGATATACGAATTTCACCTCGCCCCAATTATATTGTGTAGAATTTAATAGGGTAATTTGCTTATAAATTATTCCCAACCAAGGTTTGATGCAAAGATTAAAAACTCAAAAAATTCAAAGATTTACCTGTCTTTAAATTTATGTCAGAATTTTCAATTAAATATAAAGATAAAATTATTTTTTTAATAATATTATTAAATAATATAATTTTATCTAATTTTTTTCCTATATTTTAAAAACTAACGCTTCACTCTTATTTAAAGTTTTTAATTTTTGAAAAGTCACATTCCCCACCTCCAAGTGTTTTTTCTTCACCTCCCTGACAGTCATCTTTATCTCCAACAACTGCCTTTTTTCACCTTAAATTATCGCGGTTTCTC
This sequence comes from Mangifera indica, assembly GCF_011075055.1. Taxonomy (NCBI): domain Eukaryota; kingdom Viridiplantae; phylum Streptophyta; class Magnoliopsida; order Sapindales; family Anacardiaceae; genus Mangifera; species Mangifera indica. The sequence continues at coordinate 20,716,957 of NC_058137.1, read as the reverse complement.
TCTTCTTCTGAAGTTGTCGTTGAATCCAACCAAAATGGCAAGACAAAACACTCTCTTTCTTTTGGACGACAAATCATCGTCATTTGTTATCCAAATTTAAATGATACAACGTCATCCTTGATCATCCAAATGACACTCCTTTCATTGACTCAAAAGACAGAATCCTTTTGTTGTTTAGATGTTGTCTATTCATCAGGTTAGATTTCCAAACCGTAAAGTAAAATGATAAGTTTTCAAAATTTAATCTTAAAGAAAATTATTAATTTTACAAATTAAAGAAAGAAAAATGGTATAAAATTTTAGAGTTGTAGAGATGAGCGATAAAATAATGTTTCACTCTTAGTCATAACAAAAAATTCTAATAGAAATCCAGAGACGGGTGGTTGTTTGAGTTTTTAAATCTTGTGGGTGTCTTTAAACCAAACCTTGGGTGGACCATGAAACTTTAATCTCAACCACTTGATTTACTATTTGTATCTTCGTATCCTCCCACGACATGTCCTCCGTCGAAACTGAGATCGACTATGACTTACAAGGGCAAGGCTTGTTTAAATTGCGTATTCATCATCTTCCTTCTCCTGGCATTTACTCTTCTTTATTATTCGCCAGTCGAAGCCAAATCTCGTCGCCCAATAACTGTAACTTATTCTCCAATCTTTTACCTTTTTCGTTTGTTTTACTTATTTTAATTTATTTGCAATTTCTGTGAAATTATTATTATAGGACGTTGAGATCAGACAGAAGAAGCTCGAATGCTATGCTAATATAGAGAGGTTCGCTTATTTCTATTCCTCAAAAACTATATGATATTGTTATAATTTATTAATCAGGGTTTGCAATTTTTGAAAGCAAAGAATAAATTTTTTAATTGGTCTCTAAATTTTTTCCAATTGTGAATTTAAATTTGTTTTCAAGTTGTTTGATATGTTTCCAGGTTCTTTATGTCTTTAATCATATGTAATATTGTATTCGCCATTTATTTATAAGTAAGAAATTTTAAAGGATGGCATATTGTTTTAAAATCTTAGTTGTATGGTTGTGTCTTCCATCTTCGAATAGAAGGCAATAATAAAGTATGCTTAATCTGTAAAATTAGTCAAATTGGTGAATAAAAGAATCACCATTTATCGAAAATCTATCAATTGACGATTATTTTTTTGTCGAATGCTGTGCTTTTTGATGGGATAGTGGATTGTGGGGGCAAAAATGTAAATCTTCTATGGTTGCAAAGGAGAATTGCGCCTTGCGATGCCTTTCCCCTTCTTGTTATGAGCTCATTTATGAGAGTGATCCTGTAAGATGGTTCATTTCAAGTTTTCCTTCTTGCTGTCATTTTATTGTCTCTTTATTTTCTGGGCTATAACTTGTTTATATGAAATTGGTTGGAACTACAGCTTGAAGAAGGAGAAAAGGATTTTGTTAGGGGCCAAGAATACAAATATTGTATGCATAAGTAAGTTCAGCAATATTCTCAGTTTCATGTACATGCTCTTTGAATGTATGCTTATTATTTTTTCTATGTTTATTTTGTCATGCAACTTGATTATTAAGGCCATATCTAGACATATGTCCTTGATTGTATGTAGTGTTAATAAATGGGAAGCTGAGCTTTCTTTAATAATAAATATTGGATGTTGTTCTTGCTTCCTTCCTACACTTGCATTTTTGCAAGGATATAGGTGATTTGGATAATCCACGAATGACTTTTTGTCTGGGGTTTGGATATGGTCATTCTAATAGATTGTATTGAAATAGTTTGTTTTAGTAAGCATATACATAGGTATAAGGGACTTAACTTCCATTTAGTGGATAGTTTGAAAGTTCCATAATTTTTATTTTGCAGAATCATTTTTCCTTTCTGGTTATTACTTTCCTGAGCATTTTGACTATGAAATCAGGGTTTGCTTTACATATTCCTTGTGTCATATTTTATTTACTGACAAATACTTGGGCATAATTGATGGTATAGGTTTAACCATTAACCTATCTTCGGTCAATTTCTTTAGATAGTGCTTTCATGGTACATGATTCTAACCGTAAATAATAAATTTCTGCATCTCAATTGTTGTTTGTCCTTGTTGTAACTAGAATGTTGATATTATTATAAATCCTGGTCTACAGCTTGCTCAGGTTGCTAAGTAGTCAGAATACTTTTCTTTGAGGATGACTTTGTTCATGTGAGACCCAAGTTGAAGACATGCATTGATATATGTGAAACTCTACATCACTGTGTGTTAAATTTGCATTAAAAAAATAAATATCTAAATTATGAAGCATTATATTTTATGACCTGAATTTGTGAGACTTGTCGAGGAAGTGTTATGAGAAAATAGATTTGCTGTATTGTAGAATATTGGGATGAAAGTCTTTTGTTCCTTTTCTTATACAGTGACCAAAAATGGAAAAAGAAAATAAATAAAGAACTCCAATATAACTGTAAAAATGTTTTATCAATCTAATTAATTTTGTGAATTTTTATTGTATGAGTAGTCATTTTTTTAAGCAGTTGGTGTACTGTGATGGAGCATGATGCTGTGGTGTCTGTGTCCTGCTCATGGTGGTCATTGAGACAGGGTGTGCCTTTGATCATGTGTCTAAGTTTGTACCATTTGAAGCCTGTGGTGGTCTGTCAAATAGTAAACTAGAACATTGGAAGGGAACATTGTGCATGTATTATTTATGAATATATAATTTAGCAACACCGTCTAGTTATTTGCTGAGTGGTGCAACTTGATGATCTCCATATTCTCTACATAAAAGGTTAAAAAACACTATATATATTTGATGGTGATCTTCACTCAATTGCATAATCACTCTTACTGATTTCACTACGGTATCGGAGTAGTAAATTTTCTGAACCTGGTAGAGTGACAAATATATGATCTTAATCCATAAGCTTGCTCTAATCTATCATAGTGAACTGCCCACCTAAGAACCAACCCTAAGATAAGCCTACTATTTTCAATCATTATAGCATAATTCCCTTGATTAAATATTGCATCTTTTTCATTTTATTCAGTTTCTTAGTAATATAGAGTTGCTTAATCATGTTAAAACTTAAGTCAGATTGTCATCTCTGCACTTATTGTAGTTTTTTAGAATCATCATAGCTTCTGCTATTGTTGGATAATTTAGCATGTTTAGCACAAAGTGGATTATTTCTTAATTGGTCTTTTTAGTTATCCTGGAAGAGTAATATGGATTCTTTGAAAAGCGAAAAAATTTTAGAAGAAACTGAGTAATCCCGGAAGAATAAAAAGCTTATTTGAAAAGCAGAAAAATTAGAAAAGAAACTGAGTATGTGCACGGAGCCAATCTTTGTCATGTCTAAGATTAGTTTAATGCAGTATAGTTATGATTTTAGAAGAGATAGGAGTTCAGTTACTATCAACTTATCTCATTTACTTGCAGGGTGTCACTGGAAGAAAGTCTTGAAGGCATTAGGGGTTCGTTCGACTACTAAAATGCGTGAGAGCTGGCATGAGAACATTGTACTGAATGGGTTTGTGGCTTAATTTGTGTCTGCACCATCACTCCCCCCATCTCAAGATGTGGGAAGCAACCATGTTTTCAAATAGTGGGTTGAGTAACTTGAGTTTGTAGAACAACGACATCTCTATCTATTGTGTACAGGACGGGACAGGACCGTATTTTAATTTTCAAAAGCTTTTTGGTATTAATTCATCAAAAAGGTTTTAATTGCCATCCTTGCTTTTCAAAAAGCTTTTTAATATTAATTTATCAAATTTTGGGTTTTAATTTGTGGGAGGAAGAGATATGTATTCCCATCCTTACTTCAAGGGAATTTTTTGTTCCCATCTCTGCTTATTTTGGGAAATCCCCGCCTTGTATGTGGAAATACATGAATCCAAATTTATCTTTATAGAAAAAATCAATGCGGGGTAGGATAGGACCCCGGGTTTCAGGGGCAATTGTCATCGTTTTTTAAAAAAAAAGGGCCATAATTTTGTGAGAGATTTGAACCAGTACTCTCGTACCTGAGTTGTTACCTTTAAAATTGAAAACCCATATTCTGTACTTTTCAAAAACCAGAAACCAAACTTTGAATCTCCTCACTAGAATTTAGAAACATTCAATCCTCTTAAGTGTATTTTCACACTACATTTGCATATGTTCTTAAGATCTGAAAATTTTCTAAATGAATCTCTGTAGGTTTAAAATTAAAAGTGATTTTTAGCATTCAAGATCCCAATTGTTAAATATACCTATTCTATAACCATGAAAGAAAAATATGATTTGAATAACCCTTACATCTATTTTGTAATTATAAAAGAAAATGTCCGAAACTTCATTTAATTTCTGCAATAGTCCTTTGGTATAATTATGTTTATTTTCTTTAATATTTTACTTTTTTTTTTTTAACAGCCTAACTTCAATTATTTGTATTCAAATGTATCCCTATTTATATTTCAAACAAACAATTATTTGAAATTAAAAAAAATTTCAATAATTTTGAAATTTAGGGTTAATGTTTATGTAAATTTAAATAAAATAGGAATATATTTGAAAATTTCAAATACTCGCCTATAGGAGATTAAAGTTAACAGTTTTAAGAGTAAAATCATTATTTTATCTATAATATTAAAAATAAATTAAAATTTAATATTCTTTTCTCTTATAAACTTTAAAAACTAAAAGTTTTTCCTTTAAGTCAAGTTTTAAAAATGACATTTTCTTTCTAGGGTATAGTTTCCAAATCTCCGGTGCCATTGTCAACAACAAAGAGCTCCTGGTGTCTTCTTTCACTTTGGTGACCAAACTTCTCTCATTTGGACCTTTTGATGATGTCGATTAACATTGAAAAAAAAGAACCAATTTTGTTGGGAGAGACGATGTTTCATCTTCTTTAGGGAAGATGATGTTTTGTCGTCGTCTTCCCCAATTAAACATCATCCTTCTGTTGGGTTAAGGATTATTGACTGGAGGAAGAGACTGTTGGAGGAAAAGAAAAGAGATGTCATTAGAGAAGTGTCGAATAATGAAAAAAACCCTAGGAATGAAATTGTTACTTTTTAAAACTTAGCCTAAGGAAGAGATTGTTAATTTTTAGGGTTTAAGAGGGTGAAAAGAGATGAAATTTTAATATGTTAGAATTTTATTAATTTTAACTATTCATATATAAGTGTTTGAGATTTTAAAAAATAAGAGATGAAAACTTTGGAAAACATAATACTGTATGGAAATAAGTCCTTTAGCTTTTTTAATTAAAAAATTTAAGTTAATTTAATCCCAATTAATGTTATAAATAAAAAAAGAGTTTACAAAATTCTCCGCTTTGCTCTTGCGAATATTGTATATTAAAATTTCGAATATAGGATTGAAAAATACCTAACCCAACGCCTCATTTCTTAGTAGGCCAAAGGACTTGTTCCTACCCTAGATTTGGTATTTCTTTTACAAGAATACCCGTTAACTTTACAAAACCCAAAATCCCACCCATTAGACGTTACAATTGACGGAAATTGTTAGTGTGAAGGGTAATAAAGTAAATACGCACTGAGTTGGATAACACTTTAAACGAATAAAATATTCATACTTATAAAAAAAAAAAAAAATTTGTTTATTTGTCAAAAAGTTACTGTAAAGAATTTAATGAGGCAGCAGGTTTTCAGATTTTATTTTTAAGTTAACTCCTTCCATTGTGACAGGTGGAGCATTTAGTCTGTGTCAGCCAAAATTTTGGCGTGTTGGACGAATTGGATCAGCAATGTTATGGAACGAGTTGCTGTGGCGAAACTTGTGTTGAACACGTGTCTTACAGACCCAAAAACAACTGCTTTTTTGAAATATCGGTGGCGCAATGCAAGTGAATAAAATGCAATTCGTGTCAGGCAGTATTAATGAGCAAAACATCTCAGATCGATGGCTGAAAATTTTTGGACAAAAATCAACAGCTGTTGGGTCCATTTTAAATGCTTTAGCCAATAAAATTGAGACACTTCGAGGATTTTTTGGTCAATTTACTCAAAATTTTGAAAAATGTGGACCAATAAAATTTTTTTATTCGTTTGATAGCGAATGAGGAAACACCACGTGTTCTAAAATTTAAACGAAAGTTAAAAGAACTAAATCAAGTCTTTCGGCTTTTCATTTTCCTTTCCGTCGTCTTGAAAGACATGCTCTGAAAATTTTCAGTTGTAAAGTTGTGAAACAATCACTAAACGCTTTACGACGACCGTTAAGACGACGACAATACCTCAGACAGTGTAGAAGAGCTTTCCAGTGTGTTTCGTTCGCTTCTTGGACAACTTACGATAACTTCAAAAACACCAACGACAATGGTAGCGGTTTCATGGTGTCGGTTTTAGTAACAACGACGACGAGGACTACACCAACCATAGTAGTAGTTTCATCGGGTTTCTTCCGGTCTAGGCTATATTGTGTGGGTTGTAGAAGCACAGTAGCAGTTTCATCGGGTTTCTTTCGGTCTTGGACAACTTAAGACAAGCATTTAAAAACCGGATCGGACGGTCGAACCGGTCGGTCCGTGAACCGGCACTGGAGTGGAGTGCTGTTGAAGGCCAAACCGTTTCAGTGTTGAAATCGGGTTGGACCGCGGCTGAACCTCAGGTTCTCTCCTGAACCGCGGTCCAAACCGGTCCAGGCAGATACCGGTTCATCTGCATATAAAATCACTGTTTTTTTTCCCTGTTCTTGCAGTGCACGCAGACGCAATCTCAGTTGCTGCAGCCGACGAATTTCTCCAACGAATTTCCTGTTCCTTGCCGACGACGGTGCCTGACGACGGCCGACGACGACGCTTCCGCCGAGGGGTGTTGGTTTGCAGGCTCACAAGGCAGCAGTTTACGGCTATATTTGCAACGTTTCAAGGCGACTTCTCCGGCTCAGACGGTGGCTGACGACGGCGAGTTTCCGTTGCTGTTGTGACCGGCGACTTCTCAGGCAACGACGGGAAGCTGGTGTTTTGTAAGGCTTTGTAAACTTTTGGATCAATTGCTTAATTAAGGCTGTGAAAACTTTTGAAAGTTTTTCAAATTTAAAACTGCATGGTGGTTCTTCCTTCTTTCTTCTCTTTTCTCTGTTCAAAGGAAAGAGTTTTGATTAATAAGGGGTTCACTTTTTTCTTTCTTAATGTATGAGAATTAAAGGGTATTTGTATGGGAAGTAGTAAACAAAGTAATATTATACACATACAGATTTTACAACTAAATTGTAATTTTGGTTTAATCCATCGATTCAAACGATTTATTCGATTTGATTGAAATTAATATTTAAAATGATTTTTATTTGGATCTGATTTTGAAAACCTTGTCTTAAGATATTTTTCTTTTTCTCTTGTGTAATCGTCTTACTCTTCTGTGTAAAAAACTTATTTGTATTTCCTTCTTGAGTTCTCACTGAATTTAACAATTGGAGGACTGATTTGATCATTTAATGGCAAAGGGTAAATTGGTAGTTTCAGTTGAATAAGTTAATGACACATAAATTAATAATTTAAATTGGAGGGTATTTTAGTTATTTTATTTGAAAATGGTAAAATTGTTATTTAAATTGAAGGGTATTTTGGTCATTCAATTGATTCAGGGTAAAATAGTCATTTAAATGATAGATTAACAGAACCTGTTTAAATTAACACCTGATAGGGGGGGATTTTGGGTTTTCAAAAGTTATTAGGTAGAAATTTTAAAAAGCACCAAACTTTGCCTTTCGTCTTCTTAGTACGATAGGTTAGGTTTTTTTTAAATTTCGCAGGTCTTTAATACTCCTTTTCTTCCCTGGCCTCTCGGCTCGTCTCCGTCTCCGGCGTCTCGACTCTTGTACTCGGCGGCGTTTCGAAGTGTCGGCGAACTTTTGTCCTCCATTCTTCAGTGAATAGATGATCTGTTCGGCACTTTGGCTTCATTAGTACATCGACGGCGCGAACTCCCCTCCTCTCCGGCGTCTCAAACTCTCGGTGAAGTCCAGAACAGTTGTCTTCATCAGTGCATCGAATCTGGTACGTTATTCTTCATATCCGATTGAGAAATGAGAACTTTTCATCCGATTTAGAATCTGATAATACGAGTGCTGTAGAGAATGCAAATTTTTTTTTCTTCTCTTTAGTATTTAGTACTTGTTTTTCCTTTCCTTTGCATTCTGCTTGTTGGGTTGTGTCTTTTGAGCTTGTGATTTTGTGGTCCTGATGACTGTTTCCATGGCTTCAGCCTCTCTGCATTTGGATTTGGGTGATAAATATTTGCATGAAGTCTAAATAAGATGATGTATTCTCAGTTAAATTGGATGTAGACTAGGGCTTCCTAGGGCGGTGATGTGCTGTGGTACTTTGTAAAGTCGCTTTGCTTCCCAACGTTTAGTTTAGTTTAGTTTTGGTTTGGTTTTACCTATGTGAGAGTTTTTGTCTTTCTGTTGAGTTTGAGCTTTGTTGGGTCAGTGAACTGTTAGTGTGGTTAGTTGTTTTGATTCTGATTTGGGTTATACGTTGAGTTCTTTTGCTTTTTAATGGTTACTATTTGATTTTGTTTATCCAATGTGGAAATTTCTGTAATTCTGATTTAATGGTTAGTCTTGATTTATCAATGCTCGTTTTAATTATATGCAGAATGATTCTTTGCATATATTGCTTTAATGTAGGTTTGCAAATACTTCTTGGAAGCAGTGGAAAAAGTGTGAGGTTGCTGTATTTAAAAAAAATATATATATAGGTTGCTGTATGTTTTATAAAAAAATTTGTAATTATAAAGAAACCCTTATATTTTTATATTTATACGTTTCCCCAAGTGTCCCTTTTTTATATTTTTGAGAAAATGTGTTTCAGCGTTTTTGTTTTGGTGCTATATAGTTGTTGGTACATATGGAGTTAGTTGTGGTTAGTTAGCTCATTTTTAATAGATTTATATGGGGAATTTCATGAAGCTTGAGAAACATTCTTGCTGATTTCTTAAAATTTGTAGCTTTTGTCTGTAATTTTGTTAATATTCAATGAGGAATTTTCTTTTGAAGGGATTTGATATATACAACTTTTTGAAGAATGAGAGGGTTCATTTATTTAATTATTTTGAAAACAATTTTTCTATGTGTGTTTGTCAAGGGAGAGAGCTTAAATTTATGTTTCTTTTTTTTTTTATTCTTAAAATGCAACAATGGTTTTGATCATTAAAGTAAAATTATCTGCATTTTTAAATTTGTATTTTCTTGTTAGCAACAAATGTAGTTTATAACATTCTAACTATGAAGTGTTCAGTAGTGTTTTGATGGGCTCATTTGATGGTTCTGTAGATTGATATTTTCACACTTTCATATGCTAGTACAAGTTCTTCCGTTCATGTGTTATCTTATTTTTGAGAAATTATGCTATTTTTCATATGCTATCAATTGCATAAATATCATGAAATTTTGCCCAAATATATATACAATATCTAGATGCACTTGCAAAGGCTGCTTCACCTGTACACCAAATGCTTGCTTGTTAGCATTTTGTTAAGTATTTGATCCTTTATGAGAATTTTATTTTTAATAGCTCTAGTACTATCTATTTGTTAATTTGATTGAAAAATTGAAGTTATTAGTTTACCAGGTAGAGAACTTAGGTCTGACCCGGATGCCAAACACTGACTGATGGAATGATTTATGAGGTTTTTACTATGATTTTTATTTTTTGTAATTCTCAATTGGCGGATTGGAACAAGTCCACAAATTAGTTTAAATTATGTTATTTGAGTTGTATTGCATTATGCACTTTACAGTTCCTCTTGAATGTTCATATCCATTTGTGTGATTACCTTTTTTAAATTTGGCCATAACTCATTAATATAAGATGGGAAACAGAATATCATAACACTTGTTTGAGTCATCTCTTTTTATCCTACATGTGATGTTGGAATTAAAATCTTGTGGAGCTTTTGGGAAACCAATAGAACTAAAATGGAAGCCATTTGTTCGTGAAAGAATGATGAAGCTTAGCTCTTGGTGGCATTTGCATTGCGTGAAAAGTTGTACAGAAAGCAAATGAAAAAGTTAATATGATTGTTAGAGAATCTACTTTCTCTATTTGAAATCTAATTAAATAATTTTTCTTTTGTTTCTATATAAATAACACTCTCTCTTCATCTCATCCAACCAAGCAGACCCTGTAGGCTCTCTAAATTATAAAAGCTTGAAGATGAGGAATTTGCAGCTTTCATTGAATCAAACGCAAAAGATAAGACTACAAACTGCTCTTGAAAAGCTAGAGTCTCTCTCTTCTAAGTCCAACTCTAACTCCTGTGTCACAGTTGCTGATAGCATCCCCATTTACGAAGATGGCATTCTGAAGTAAGCATTTGTTCCCACTCTCATAATTCTTTTCTTTTATGATTATATATATTATCTGGATTTGATAAAAGATAGGGGTATTTTCTCTTATTATATAATTATCTGTTCTTGGGTTAAATGGAATATAGGGGCCATGGAACATCAGATCGTAAGGGTGAGCTGGTTGCAACTGTTTGTGGAGTAGTTGAGCGAATCAACAAGTTGATATATGTGCGGACTTTACGTTCCAGGTAATCAAAATTTACTAGGCATAATTAGTATTTTAAATGAATCAGTTAGTGAAACTTGATGTTAATGCTTAGCTGTTGATTATTTTCTAGATACAAGCCAGAGACTGGAGACATTGTGATAGGACGTGTTATTGAGGTAATACTGACTAATAGCGCTCCTCACAACATTTTCATTACTGCCAAAAAGAAAATTTAATTTATTAAATTGTATTAAAAATAAATTTCTTTGATATGCTAACCTTGTTGAATAATCATTGGTTTTTTTTAGGTTGCTCCGAAGCGGTGGAAATTGGAAATAAATTTCCAACAAGATGCAATTTTGATGCTTTCTTCAATGAATTTGCCTGATGGAATTCAGGTAACAGATTCTGTTTAATTGCAGCTTAATGGACCATTGAGTGATATATACATTCAAATAGTTTGTCCTTGGATATATTTTTAGTTTTTCAAAGTAGAAAGAGATACCATACCTATAATGATTAGGTTTATGAAAGTGAACAGTTATTGTCTTTTTCTTTCTTTTGGGTAAAAATGTCTTTATTATAATCTGCGCTTTTACCCCAGCCATGTCATGGAACCTGTAGTTGTTTTCCTCAAGATTCAGCTCTCTTATGTTTCATAACTGATCATTAAATGGCCTAACTGTAGTTTTATTAATTATGGCTTTAGGAATTTATATCAGAAATTTTGTTGTATGGGTTTAAAAGAGTTTGAATCAGGCTTGTTGTTAGTCTTTGGTGGTTTTGATAAGGATTGTGGTCATCTTCCTCATCACTTTGGCGTTTTAGATATATTTGACAGATTACTAGTAGTCTATGTTGAAGCAAAAGCTTCATTTCTGAGGAAAAAAATTGCACACACATCGCTCTAAGAGAATCTGTGTAGCAATTTTATATTATTTGTTTAAAGAAGAATTTGGTCTTCTGTGTTATTTTGAGCTTATGAAGGCATACAGTCTCATAGTTATGAATGGGGATTGATTATACATTTATTTCTGCTTTTAATATATCTTATAGTTGCTCTCATGACGGGGGTTGTGTATCAATCCCTTCATTGTAATCCTAATAGTCTGTTCATATCAATGGCATACATTTTGTTTGTTTTTATTGAGGTATCCCCAAACATCCATAATAATTTTGTGTTGTGGTTTCTCTTTATTGTAGAGGCGGAGAACTGCTGTGGATGAACTAAATATGCGCAGCATTTTCACAGAGAATGATCTTGTGTGTGTAAGTGCTTTGCTACAATCTAATTTATTGTCTGGTATAGTTTGTGCTGTTAGAAAGGGAAAATGAAAGAATAGTCTAATATGACAGGTAACTTTCTGTTTTTCAGGCCGAAGTTCGTAGTTCCCAGAACGATGGCAGTTTACAACTCCAAGCAAGAAATCAGAAATATGGAAAGGTATGTTATATTTATTAATTTCTATATTCTACTCGTGCATGTTGCAAACTTCACTGGTGCTTTCATTTACATATCTAACATAAAGAAGAAGAATGTATATGTGAAAGGAATATATAGGCAAAAGACTATCAAATAAAAAATATTGCTAAATGAGTAACCTACTGGGTTTTCTTTATTGGCTTAAAAGGAAAATAATCCTTGAGAAAAAGAAACTGTAAATCAATAATGCCTAAACATGGGCAGCAATGCAGCAGTTGGACTCCTGCTAACTCGGTGATGAGCTTTAGAAAGTACCGATTTCTAGGTTGACAAACAGTAACATAATTCAATCACAACAATTTTGATTAAGAGATTCATTTACTTACAATAAGTTGCATTTATTTTACTGTTTTCTTGACTTGCCTTGCTTACATCATTATACACAAACATTTAGATTTTCAATAAAACAATGTTTACCAATTTTGAGTATATAAATTGGTATATAGTTATATGTGTCATTATGAGATTAAGTGATTTTGATTAAGAATAAATTAATAGTTAATCACGTGATGACATATATAAGTATGTTATCTATTTATGTACTCAGAGTAAGTACGTATAATATGTTATATTTGATGCATAGTATTGCTCTTAGATTTTTCATGTAAACAGTTTAGAGTTTATGCATAGTATTGGTCTTAGATTTTTCATAATTGTGATGTATCTTATATCAATGTGTATAAATATACGTTCAGCTTGAGAAGGGCCAAATGGTGAAGATCGATCCCTATCTAGTGAAGAGACGGAAACAACATTTTCACCACCTGGAAGAGTATGGAGTTGATTTGATACTTGGATGTAATGGGTTTATCTGGGTGGGTGAACATGTCGAAACCAGAGATAAGATTGTAGCAGATCAATTAAATGATTCTGAACAGCCAGCTAAGAAATCTGATGGAACTACCATGGATCTTGATGAACAAGTTGAAAATCAGACCCCACCCGAAACAAGGCAAAACATATGCAGAATTGCTAATGCCATTCGTGTCTTGTCTACATTGGGCTTCAATATAACTTTAGAAGTGATAATGGAAGCAGTGAACTTGAGCAAGACCATGAATCTTGACATTCATGAGATGCTTGGATCTGAGTTTTATGTTCTCGTTGCAGAAAAAGAGGCAGAAAGGCGAAGCTCTTTAAGCAAGAGGAAGAGGTGATTTTGGAATGAAGTCTCAAACCAAATGTTTGGAGAATGTTGGATGAGTCTTGATTCGATGAGAAGTGAAAAAGGAAGAATTATTTGTGTTCAAGTAGTTAGCTTAATTGTAACATGTATTAACCTTGTCCCGTTTTCGTTGTTTGTCTTTAGAAGTAGATGGCAACCAAATTCTAATAATTTTGTTATTAGTTATTCTAGTCGGTTAGTTTGATCTGATGATTTACACATTAAAATTTTTGAGTAGTCTGATCGGGGCTCAATATTTTTCCTCCAGGTTCCGCTAAAGTACAATTTAACCCACAAATACTAGAATGTGTTTCAAATAAAAAAAAGTTAGCATGTGTTTCGTTATTTCAATGAGTGCAAATATGAAAAAATATAGCATTAAGAAAATTATTTCTCAAACAAAGTACCGAGCCATCTGTATTTCTTTCTCTTTGAAACCGCATTTCTCATAGAATGCTTTATTGCCAACACCGCAATCAAGAATTACCTTGTAACACTCCATTTCATGCGCATGGTTTGTAAGGAATTTGACTGTCTTCTTTCCTAATTGCATTCCTTGCGAACCGGCATCAACCACAACATCTTCAATATGCCCAACTTTTCCACAATTTCTCAGAAACTTCTTCTCGATGAACATACTCCCAGTTGCAATAATTTTCCCAGAATGATTATCTTCAATCACACAACCAATATGGTCATCACCATAAGCACTGAGTTCTTGAAATCGCTCTTCGAATTGCTTGTCAGACACAGAGTCACAAACACTTAGTTGCTGCAATAACTCCATGAAACCCTTGCTTTTGTCAGTGATCTCTAATTTCCAGACTTGAAATTTGTTTCCCTCATTGGGTAAGTCAGTGTTCTGCATTCTGGTCAACCTAAGTTCTCTATCTAATAAACTAGTAACTGCAATTTTCCAATCAAGCGAACAAATAGATTTATTAGAGCTGTTAAAAATAAAATTCTAATAAATGATCAAATAATTGACAAAATGCTAACAAGCAAGCATTTAGTGTACATGTGAAGCAGTCTTGAAAGTGACTTTACATATTGAATATGTACTAGGGAAAAATTTCATGCGATTGACAGTGCATGGAAACTAGTATATTTCTATAAAAATAACATAACACAAGAACCAAAAAACCTTGTACTAGCATAGGTAAACGTGAAAATATCAATTCACAGAACCATCTAATGATCCCATGAAAACACCACTGAAGACTTCAAAGTAAGAATGCTATTTACGACATTTGTGGCTAACAAGGCAATACAAATTTAAAAATGTAGATAATTTTACTATAATTATCAAAACCATCATTGCAATTTAAAAAAAAAAAGAAGAAGAAACATAAAATGAAGCTCTCCTTTGACAAACACATATAGAAAAGATTATATTAGAAATGAAAAGTTAAACCCTCTCATTCTTCAAAAATTTATATATATCAAATCCCTTCATTCATTCAAAAGAAAATTCTTCATCCAATATTAACAAAATTACAAACAAAACCTACAAATTTTTTAAATCAACAACAATGTTTCTCAAGCTTCAAGAATTTCCCCAAATCAATCTATGAAAATGAGCTAAATACCCACAACCAACCCCAGATGTATCAACAATCCTACAATACTTTGTCAGGATTAAAAAAATTGTGCAGAATTCAGAAAAAGGTTCCTCTAAAGGCATTTAAAAAAGCATTTGTACATTTTGCTATATGAAAAAACAAGAAGTAATTTAGAAAAAATGGAAAAAGATGTGAGAAATGAGAAACTGATCTGCCAGAGATGGACTTATATATGTCAATGCAGCAAAAAACAATTACAAGGAAACAGCTAAGTAAAAGGGCAAGAAGCCCTCAGTTCCTTCTCTATAACTTACATGCAATCAAACATTAGTGACAATGTTGAATGATGGCAGCATAAAGGTTAGGCTCTTTGGACATGCTTTTCCCTACCCAAAAAAAAACTTCAGTTCCATATCCTCTAAACACATCTTCTGCCCCTATCAAAGTTGCTTGAACTTAGGCATGTATTCTAATATAACATAAAGCATAAATTCTTTCCTCTTAGAAATCCAAAAAAGAAGATGAAAAAAAGGTACATCACTCATGAACATGAAAGCATATACTAGGAATTCCATAACACATTATTGAAATTGTATTTAGTTACAAATGCACAACTTCTGAATCCAGTGTAAAAGTATTAGCATTAATTAAATAATCATTAAATTTAATAAATAGTGTCTCCACAAAGCTAATCTAGCCAATATGAAATGATACTATAGTGTCAAATATCAGGGAAAAATCTTAAGGAAACTCTATTCAACTTGAAAATTGAACTCTTATCTACCTTTACCAGCCATGACCATATCATAACTTTTCAAAGACATCTCAGTCATGATCATTTCTTACATTATATGACACTTCAATAAAAAAATTATACTTTAGTCCTTACAAACATGCTAAAACCCAGGCAAAAGATAAAAAAGCCGACAAATGAAAATCCACAACGACCCATTAGTTCACAAAAAAATATGCTATAGTAAGTAAATATTTACTATTAAAATCCTCACAAGAAAGCACATGGAGTACCATCTACTTAATTACTTCTCAATATCCGTCTTGATCCATGCCCATTTCCTATATCGTACAATACCATAACACACACATGTTGCACTCCTCAAAAAAGCTAAATCCCAGTTGGAGTATATACATATCCAATACAAGCAATCAACAAACGTCCCATTGGTTAGCTTTTATGAACAAACATACTAATTGCAGCACTTACCAAGAAGATAACTCCTACAACAAAAAGTGACTAGAAGTTCTAGTGTTTGCTTCAACAACCAAAACGAATAATGTTTCAATTCGTCGCTTGTTTCAATATGCTGAAGCAAAACCGCGATAGGAATAACTAGCCTCAACATTTTAAATCATTTTGGCTCCAAATTTCAAAGTGGAAGAACCACCAAAAAAAAAAATCTACCTAACAACTGTAATCCATTACACACTGAAATCAAACAAACTAAACTCATAAATCATCTCTACTCCACTCAATTTGAATTAAACGAACAAAAATTGGAGCAAAACATATAAAAATGATATTTATTTATATTACATTCATGAAAAAGAATGCAAATATAGGTGAAGAAAGAGAAAGTACCAGGTCAAAGAAGACAGCAAATCTCTAGCAGAGGAAGCGTTAGATTGGGAGGGGTTCTTGATAAACCTAAACTAAAACAGAAGAATTAGCAGGTTTCATTGATTTCACCATGCTCGTAATTTTATAGACAAATTAATTTGGTTTATGTATAATTTTATATATAAATAATAATATATTATTATATAAATAATATTTTTTTTATTTTAATTATTTAATTATTAATTATTTAATTATATAATAATGTACCATTTTTTATATTTAAAATTACTTACAAAAATTTATACATAATACCTCTTTTATGATTTTGCTTTAATTTTCGCAGATCTTGAATTTGGTTTCGGTCAAAGGAGTTTCAGAATTTTTGCCGTAGTTTGTATTATAGGGAAATAATTTGAAACTTTGAACTTCCGTTAATCCCCCTTTGAAATGCATAAGTGATAAAATGAGTATACTTGTTTTCTATATATATATATATATATATATATATATATAATACATTATTATGTAATTAGATATTAATTTATCTTTAATTTAAAATTACGTAATTATTTGATGATATATATCAAATGTACATAATTTATATACACAAAATAGATACATATGATTTTATTACTAATAAAACATTTCATTTTAATGTTATAAAAATAATTAAGAGACTACAAATTTTTGGCCAAAAGACTTGTTCCCATCTAAGGTATAGTAAAAGCCAAATTCTTACCCTCAAATTTTAAAAAACTCAAACACCTATCTATAAACAAATTTCTGTAAAAAAATCTCAATTAGAGTTAAAAATAAAATTGTCATTTAATAAAAAAATTTGAAAAACAAAACTATTATCACATTTTCCCTCTCATCAATTTAAAAATATCATAATTTCTCCCTCAAATTTTTCTTCAAAGTTTAAAAAGTAGTTATTTTTCTTTAAATTTTTTGAGAGTTGAAAAATAAAACTTTGAGATTTTACTTTATGTCAGGTGGAAGCAAGTCTTTTGGGCAAAAATTTTCAGCCTTGAAGTCTGGATTATGTTACTGATCATGTAGTGAAATTGTGTTTTATATCGTATATTGAATATCTAATTTTTTGAATTGTATATTAACTTAAACTATCAAGTAGTGAATGATTACCATTTTCATCCTCCATCAGTTCAACTAGAGTTGGATTCGAACCGAATCCGTTCGAGCTCCAGCTCAAGCTTGGCCCGAACGAGCCCAAAAAGAGCCATCTTATACAAGCTCGGTCGAGCTCCAACTCAAGCTACTTGTCAAATTTTTCAATTAAAAATTTTGATACAAAACGATGTCATTTTGACTAATATATATTAAAACGACGTTGTTTTAATAACGAAATAGTTAAAAATTCGAACTCGAAACAAGCCAAACCGAATTTGAGCCGAGTTTGAGCTTGACTTCTACGAGCTTGAATTCAAGTTCTATTATATACAAATCGCGTCAAGCTAGAGCTCGGCTCAACTTAAATCCAGCCCTTCAACATTAATGTGCAACATTAATCCCTCTATTTCTCCTACTTTCTCTTCGATGTATCTAATCTCACAAGGCGTCCAATAGCCATGCCTTTCAGAGCCTTGGCAGCCGCCCAAGATTGAGGAAGGGTGGACCCAAACAACCACCAAGGGGTCATCTTTTGAGTCATTTTCTTCTCTGGGTTTGAACACTCTTGTGTGGAGCTTCACCTCATCTGGTGTTTCAATTTTACAGGACTCAAGTTTGAAGTTTGACATGGGGAATCACATAAAAATGGGAACTCGGCGAGGGAAAAGGATCAAATGGACACTTAATGAAAGAGAGAGAGATTAGGAGAAGATAAAGTGAGAAAGACTAGAGTCATGAATTCGAAGTTCAAAAGTTTTTGTTAGGTGAATGACATGACGAGTTAAAGAAAAACTATTGATAAATAAAACCACTAAGATTCAAATTCATCACCTTCTTGACTTAGAATATTATGTTGGTATGTCGTGGGAGACTTCAACCCAAGTTTTTTGTAATTTGAGAGTGGATTTAAATAAATTTTTTTCAATTATTTATAATGTAAGAGGTCTGGGTTTCCCTCACAAAGCCAAGTCTGCTCATAAAAATCCGGGAGGGTTCTAATTTTGATCATCACTCCGCACGGTTTTAATTTTTTTTCTTTTTTTTGGTGAGTAAAATAGAAGTGACAAAATAGATGCTTAATTGTCAAATGGTATACTTAAACCACTTAGTGGAAGTGCGGGGAACACGGTTTTAATCTTATAATTGAAGTCAAATTACATTATTAAGAATTGACTTACAGCTTGTTTCATGATATATAAAATTGTAATCTCATCCCAATTTTTCTCTTGTGCAACTTACACTACTCTGAAACTTTTTTTTTTTTGGTTGAGTCACCTTGAATATTTGAATTTGCCTTTTTCTCTTTTAGGTTGGATTTATCAGAATCTGCGTTTCAGGCATCACTGAAGAGTCCCTGTTATTTCTGTGTGTTAAGGTAGGCAAGTACTTAAAATATTTCTGATTTTCTGATTTCTGTGTGTTTTGCAGTGTCTCATCCATGGATGGAGAATCCCTTAGCACGTTGCTACGTACATTAATGGTGAGACTGGAAAAGTAGACCCCTGAGATGAAGAAGCTTGCAGTTATTGTTGAAAATGGCATATATCTTAAGGTATATCAGTGGAAAGAACTATTGAATATTTTTTTGGGGTTTATCGATGAAGGGAATAACAGGGAGTGGGACATGGAAGAGAAAATATGTGTGGATGAAGTGAAGCAGTTGGCTGGCGATGTGGAGGGGATACTGGATGAGATTGCTAAAAGTCAGACTATCAGGGTCAAACAAAAATTTATAAAGTCTCTCATCCCTGCATGTTTAAGTGGTTCAATTCAAATGCAATGGCAACCACAACATTTGTTAATAGTCTGGATTCCAGAGTAATAATGACAAGTAGCCGATTGGAAAAACTCAATACAAAAAGAGTTGGACTGGAATTGACACTGGATTTAGGGATATTAATTAAAATAGGCAAAAACTTTTCCGCTTATACCTTTTTAGGCAAACATACAGTAGTTTTACTTTTATAAGCAAATTTTTTTGTAACTCCAAAAATACCTTCTCAGCCCTGTAGGTGTAGGCGCTGGAAGGAAGGTCTAGTGCGCACGGTGCGTGAGGAGTGCGCACACCCATATATATATATATATATATATATATATATATATATATATATATATATATATATATTAAATAATATAATATAATATTTAAAAAATATAATAAATAAATATATATTAAATATTATAATATTTAATATAATAAATATATATAATAATATAATATATATTTAAAAATTATTATTATTATTATTATATATTATAATATTTAATATATATATATTTATTATTTTTTAAATATTATATTATATTATTTAATATATATATATTAAAGATTATAATATTTAATATAATAAATAATAATAATAATAATCATTTTTAAATATATATTATATTATTATATATATTTAAAAATTATTATTATTATTTATATATATTATATTAAATATTATAATATTTAATATATATATATATTTATTTATTATATTTTTAAAATATTATATTATATTATATTATTTAATATATATATATATATATATATATATATATATAATATATATATATATATATATATATATATATATATATATATAAAAGTGTGCGCGCAGTTGTTTATATATATTATATGAGGGTGCACGTACTCTGTACGCACTGCACACTGGGCACGCACCGTACGCACTGCATACGCACCGCGTGTACCACACCTTCCTTCCAGCGCCTACACCTACAGGGCTGGGAGGGTATTTTTGAAGTTACAAAAAAAATTTCTTATAAAAATAAAACTACTGTGTGTTTGCCTAAAAAGGTATAAGCGAAAATTTTTTTGCCTATTTTAATTAATATCCCCTAGATTTATCCTCTGTTGAATTTCTCTCCGGGGAGTGTTAGTATATGTGTGGGCGAGACCTGGTAGCTTTTGAAATGTGCCGTGTCTCACTTGTCAGTCTAAAACAAAATAGGGACCTCATGAATTATGTCATCCGACTATATAAATGCTAATATTTCATCAACTTTATTAGCCCTTGAGGTCTCTTTCCTTTTTTTTTTTCTTGTCTAGGTTAATTAAGGTTTACAAGGTCATCTCATTTTTTTTCTTGTCAGTTGTGTTTTTTTTTTTAAATTTTTTAATCTAAAATATGCAACATACCAAAATCCCATAGTTCCCACCTATGTTCCCTTTCAAATATTCTAAAAATTTCATCAAAAGTTAACAGTAACCATTTTGTATGCATGTTAGAAGAAGGAAAAACGAATTTCTCTTGTTGCCACTATTTGTTGGGAAGAAAATAATTAAATTAAAAATACCAAAATCAAACTCTCCCATACTTGATTGAAATATATGACTGCAAACAATCAACCAAAATATAATTTTGTTATACTAAACAATAAAAAACAAATATAGTAAAAAAAATACCACAATTTAACATAAAAATCTCTTTAATGTGAAGAGTAAAATCACAAGGCCTTATTTAAATAAACTAATTCACTATATCAAAAAAATAATACATTATTTTTAGCTTATGAATGAATATACAATTCTCTAAAGCAACAAAACAAAGAAATAATACAACTATAGAAAAATAATAAGTATCATAGCAAACTCAAAAACCTATATCTCATGTTACAAACATAAAAAACAAATCTCCACTAGCCAAAATATGACACTAGATGTGCCTAAAATACTATCAAAAATTGAGAGCAATCCAATGATAGACAAAAGAGAAAAAGATGTTTCTCTAAAAGCTATCTAAATGGAACTGCATAGCATAATTAGTCATATTTCAACAAAGATAACTACTTACCTAAAAATCAAACGATGGTCTCCACTGTACATAATGAAGAATGATGAGTCTTCTACTAGCAGTCCAAAAATTAGAGTGATTCAATAATAAAATTGAGAAAATAAGAAAATCTCCCACAGACGTGCACTAAAAACCCAAGATGACTTTTTTGTCTCATTTTCTCTTATTTTTATTCTAACTTTAGTGTATTATTTATAAGTATATGTTGAACTCTTATTTTGACTAAATTTACAAATATAGTTGGCCAAAACTTTTTCATTAAATAAATTTGGGTTTCTACACATAGGAAGGGACCCAAAAGCCCAATACTATTCACTTTTATCAATTCCTAATATTATAAACAATAGAGATATACTTGTAGAAAAATGAAAAATATATCTAAACAAAATTGTAAAATACATATATGATTTTATTCCAAATTGCAGCTAAGAGTTAGAGATGCAAGAAAAGAGACATATGGGATGGAAAGTGTTGTTTGAAAATATGAAACAAAAAGTGAGAGTCTTGAGATCATGGTATTCAAATTGTGTATTATATCGTGTATCAAAAACCTAGTTTTTTACATCGTATATCGTATTATACCACATTATACATCTTTTAAAAAATAAAATAATAAATATTAATAAAATAAGAAAAAATTCTAATTGACATGTCATCATTCATAAAATAGTACAACCATCCTTAAAAAATTGTAAATTTTCAAGTACACCCCTATTATATTATTATTTTCTATAAAAAAGTAAATCAATCTATATCGGTAATATGTATTATATCATA
The DNA here is from genome assembly GCF_011075055.1 of Mangifera indica. Lineage (NCBI taxonomy): Eukaryota > Viridiplantae > Streptophyta > Magnoliopsida > Sapindales > Anacardiaceae > Mangifera > Mangifera indica. The sequence goes on along the minus strand of NC_058137.1, from coordinate 20,694,983 downwards.
TCGAATGATACGTTCACTGTATCATATTAAATCGATACATTTTATGATACGTATCATTTTATACCTGTATCATATTATATCGTATATCATAAAATACTGATAACTATACTTGAGATTGAAATTAAGATTGTAATTCTTTTTTGAAATAAAAAATTAGAAAAAGTACAATTAAAGGATAAGGAAATCTTACACTTTTACCAAAACAATTTCACTTTTTTTTTTAAAATTCTTTTCAGTCCAACAATTTCAATTTTTTTTAAAAATTTTTTCAAGTGGATTTGTGGGTATTTGTAGGTATACTCGACTGGCCCATAACATACAAGGTTATATAGGTACGAGTGTGGGTATCTGTGATAATAAGGGTAACCTATCCATTTTATCACAAACAATCAAATAAAAATATAAGATTATATGGTAAGGTATGTTGTTGCTTTTTACCAACTTTTTTCTTACTCTAAAAATGAAATATTAGAATGGATGATGTAAAATAGTATTTAACCTGCATTTAAAAATGCAAGATTATATGGTTTGGTATGTTGTCACTTCTTACGAACTTTTTTCTTACTCTAAAAATGAAATATTGGAATGGATGATGTAAAATAGTATTCAACCTGTATTTAAAAAAATTTTTAAGTTTACTATTAAGTTAATTATTCTTAGAAATTATGAATTAATAAAATTAAAAATTATTAGAAAATTTTTGTAATTTTAATGGTGTTACTTTAATAACTTTAGATTTATAGACAACCACAAATCAAAACATATAATACCTATGTACAACCACCAATTACATTGAGTCTAACTAGCAATTGTGTAAAAAGGTAATGGCAACTGAAAATTTAGAATATTCACATAATGATCTTACAATTTACCAAGCACTAGTAAATATTTTTTATAAATATAAAATTAATAATTTTATTTTTACAATGACTTTTGACACTACAAAAATAATGACAAAGTTATTGAATTAATGTTGAATTATATATTTGTTCTATTAAATGGAGATCATTTAATATTATATATGTATGTTATATTATTAATTTAATAGCTCAAGATGATTTGAGTATGAGTAAAGATGCGATATCAACAATTAGATATGTCATTGCATAAATTTTATCATCTCCATCACGGATGTAAGCATATCATGAATTATGTAAATCAATAGAGTTAAGATGAAAAAAATTAAAAATAAATGTTAAAACAACCATAAACATGATATGCTTACATCCGTAAACCAATGCTCAGATATGTACTATTTAACTACTTGTTTAATTTTGTATAGTCTGATAGAAATCAATCATATTTTAAAAGATTATGATATCATAATCCTTTCTAAAATAACTCTAGACAAATGGAACAAAAATTTTAGAAAATATTAGAATGAAATTCTTTTACTTTATATAGCTAAGAAAAACTTTTATTAGATGTTATTAATGATAATTTATTATTACCAAAATTGTTAATTGCAAAGATGATGTTAAAGAATTTATATTGGAAATGTATAGTATTTATGAAAATAAATATGTAAGGATGACACAAAGTCCAGAACCCAAGGTAAGTTTTGATAGTTCCAATAAAACAAAATCATGTATATAGTAGCTCTTGCACAAAGGTAAGAACTCTGTGGGTCAGAGTTCAAATTATAATGAGTTTTATAATTATATTAACAGCAATCATTATTCAAAAATTGTTAAATGATACGGTGATGAGATATTAGATGTTTTGGCATAGTGCAAGAAAGTTTTCTTGTGCTTGCCACCATAGTCCAAGATCTACTAACTCCTTTGATGTTGACTGTAGTATTAGATTCCGCTTTTAGTGTAAGTGGATGCATGGTGGATGATAAATGATCCAATTTAAACTCAAACACAGTTGATGCGATCATGTGAATGAAAAATTGGGTGAAAGTTAACTTCAAATTATAGAATTAGGTCGCAGAAGATATCTTCAAAGAATTCAAGAATCTTGACGTTAATGACGAGTAGATAATGATACATATATCATACTTATATTTGTAATTGTGTATTATATAAATGAATTTATTTGTAATATGTTATAATATTTTGTATTTTATAACTACGTTATTCTTCCGTCACAAGTGAGGAATTATCAATAAAATGTTTAAGGTACTGTCCTCGGTTTTAGTAATTAGAAAATAATTTATGTTTAAATTTTTAAATAAAAAAAATAAAAAAATTATCTTAATAGGTAGGCCTAACCTTGCCCATTACTGTCTCTAGACTGTTGCATTTTTAACCCACCGATTAAGTTCTTGATCTCATTAATGGGATCCTTCAATAGTGGTTCTTGGCAAAACTCTGATTCTTGTATGAGTTGTATTAATTCTAGACAAAACTCCTAAGTTTAGGTACGTTCAGCCACTCTAGATCGCCGCTATGATACCACTTTATAAATTCTTATTCAAAATTAATACAAGGCCAACAGAGAACAAAGAGAATTAATAAAGAAGATAATGAATAGTATATTTCTCATGATTTCCAAATCGTCACATGCAACTTTTAAAAGATTCTTTCTCATAACTAATAGCCACGTGAGCTATCTTTTCTACCGTAGTAACAATTTGCTTAAAACTGAATTAAAAACAAATTCAAACAAAATGCAAAATGACAATACAAAACTGATCGCTACAAAATGATCTCATCTAGTTTACTGAAATTGTGTGTTTCGATCAACCTCCTGATTTTTAATCAACGATGTCGTATCTCTTCCTCCTTCCCAATTCGAATTCATATCATAATATCAATATCAATTTGATTGAGTATTGTATGAATAGATTAGAACTTGGGGGGAATATCGAAACAATTTAAGAGTAGATTTAAATATTTTTTATTCAATTTTTCCTTAATTTAAGAATGAGTATAGACTTAAGGTGTTAAATGGGTCGAATTGATTCACGACCCAATTTCGAATTGGGTCTTAGTCTTAAATACAAGACCTGTATATTACTCTGGTCTGTTACTGTTTTCATAATTAATTAATTAATAATTATAATATAAAATTTATTTTTTATTAAAATTAATGAATTATCCTACAGTTAGTTTCCGCGTATTACTGTAGGGCCGGCTCAGCCCCTAAGGGCCTCTACTGTGCGAGATATAGCATATAATCAAGTGAATTCATCCTCTTTTATATTGGCAGTTGACTCAGTCCAAATGGAAACCGTAAAAAGGAACCCTAGTCAAAATGGAGTCGCTTTCTGACACCCAACTTTCTTTTGATACAATAAAAATATATATATTAAGTCCCTTATTTGATCAGGAATACTCTCCCGAAATTTCTCCCGATCTCTCTCAAACTTGATCGACTCTCGGCGTTGAGGTATGTAGATTACAGGTGTTTGCATAAACTTTTATCTTTTCTAATCGATTTGTTGCTTTATATTCAGATTTAGAGAAGCTAATAATCCATTTTTAGTAGAGTAGATAATGTGAATTAAATGAATAATGGATTTTGTACCAATACAATTATATTAATTGGTATCTTCCCAATCACTATCATCCTTTCCAGACGACTAAAACCATGCCTTTCTGGGAGCCCTTTCTGTCTGCTTTCATTACAGTGCTGTTATATGCTGGAAAAACAGAGAAATATGGTGTTTGAGTGATGATCTAATTCAATTCTACACTAGATTTAGAGTTTTATTTTGTATCAAGTATATTCTTTTAATTCTAATTTCATGCCCATTTGAGGGTGAACCAAGTAATATGTTTATAAATTTTTTTGTTGAAATTTTTTTATAATTAAAGGTAGATATAAATAACTTATCTTTATCGTTTTATGTAATTTGAGGAGAGGTTTAAATAATTTTTCATCCATTTTTTCTAATTCAAGGATGGCCTGACCTTCTCTCAGAAAGACACAGCTACGCCCGTAGAAATACAGGGTGTGTTATTTCTTAATGTAGAATAAGTCCACACGGTTTTAATTCTTAATTGAAGTCGAATTACGTTATTAATTCATAAATGTAACATTTTTCTCTTGTTCAATCTTACACTACTCTCAGACTTTCTTAAGTAAAATTTTGTTTGGTGCGTTTCAGAAATCATTGGAGAGTCTGTCGCTGCTTTGATTTCTGTGTGTTAAGGTTAGCATTTAAAATATTTTCTTATTTGCTACATGCGTGTGCAAACTAACTAGGTTTATATATATTGTTATTATTAATATTTTTTGTTGGGTACATTAGCATAGTCTAAGCCAAATAAATAATTTTGGATTTGCCTGCCAACTTTCTCTTCCCATCTTCTCATAGATTTCCTTTGTAGTTAAACTTGGGTTTAGAATTTGTTGTTTAGATAGATGGAATTGAATTATTAAAAAACTCATGATTTATCATTTAATTAAATTTTATAAGCTTTTGCAGTGTCATAAATTTCTTTTGTGTGACAGTTCTCAACCCGGTCAAAATTCATGGGGCGAGACAAGCTCCTTGATTCACTAGATGCGTTAGTGAAAAGACTGATCGAGCTGTCCCCTAAGTTGAATCTCCTCGAAACTTCTGTTCTAAATGGCCAAGGTGTACCAATAAATCAATGGCAGGGCAAATTGGAGATTTTTATCAAGGCTATCGACGGAAAGATTAACGAGAAAAAGTCCCAGTCTGACTGCGATGTGTGGGTGGCCGATGTCCAAGTGTTGGCTGCTGATGTGGAGGAGATACTGAATGAGATTGCTGGAACTCAGACGTTGGAAGAACCTTCAAAAAACTGCTTTCTTTGTTTCACATCTAGGAAAAGAAAAGCTGTTCTTACAGTTAATGATGATCTGAGAACCAAAATATTCCGCACAAGCAGCCAAATGGCCACACTCGATAACAGGAGACGTGAAATTGGACTGCAAGTGAGAGATTGGATACCCTGTTCGGCTCTGCGTATCCCTCAGTTTCCGAATGAACAACTTCCACCTAAGTAGCACATAAACTTACAATAAGATGTGTTTCCACGTTTCGAAAACGTTTCCATTTTCTAAACACCCCGAAACTTGTAGGAAACGTTTCGGATCATTTCAAAATTTTTGAAAAATTTTGAAACACATTTATTTTAGAAGAAAAAAGATAAAATCGATTAAACACATATCTTTTATATTTTTAAACCGAAAATATCTTTAAATCTCATATTGAATTCATCTCCTCTCTATTTTTTGATGTATTACTCATCTCTTCCCCGACATATAATATAAATTGGTGTGTATTGTTGTTTTTTACTTAAATATCTACATCCGTTTACTTAAGAACAATTTACAATAGGTTCTATGATTCTATTTTATAGTATTTTTTCTCTTCATTCTTTTTTTATTATTTATTTTTATATTATACAAGTTTATGTATTATTATTATAAAAAATTTAGTATTTATAAAAAAACTCTTATATTTTTTATATTTATAAGTTTTCTCATGTTTCTGTTTCCTATATTTTTTAAAAAATGCGTTTTCACGTTTTTCCGTTTCCGTTTTCTTGCTACATAGACCTCCACCTCAGAACAAGAACAACCTCCACCTCCGGAACAAGAACAACCTCCTCCGGCACAAGCTTAAGTTGAGATTCCTCCAGTTCAAGCTTGTAATGATCCGGAACCTAATTCCAGACCAGAAAAGAGGCGACGATTCGACAAGGATTCGGAGGTACTATTCAAGGCCAACTCGCCAACACAATGAGCCTTTGCCTGAGACCGGACGGATCAAAACTGATAGTAACCCCGAAATACACGATTCAGAGGATGATATTCAGATCTTCTGAATTATAATACTATATCTTATGGGAGATCCAGAGTGCTTGAAAGAAGACACAATTGGTGGGGGGAATATCGACTTCAACTGGAGCAAGGAAATTTGTGTTTTCTAACGTCTGCAGTTTTTTTTTTTTTAATGTTTTTAATAAATGTTAATCAAGTGTTGTGTTTCCTTTTTCATTTTCATGCGCTTTTGATGGAATAAATGTAAGAGACTTTGGTCTTCTTTTTCATCAATTCTTATCAACTTTTGAACAGCTGCTTCTCTTTATTTATGTTTACTATGAATGGTTTATGTCATATCAAAAAAATGTTTGTGAAAAAGCAGGGGACCCTTTGCAGAAAATTTCATGATACACTGCAATCTTGATGAATATATCCGGTTCTACTTTACAGTTTCTTAAGATAACTGGGGTTTGCATATGGACAATCACCAGTATTTTTGGTGGGTACATAGCATAAGCAAGCTAAATTAATAATTTTGGATTTGCCCGCCAACTTCCTCTTCCGATCTTCTCATAGATTTCCTTTGCAGTTAAACTTGAGTTTAGAATTTGTTGTTTAGATAGATAGAGTTGAATTATTACAGTGTTAGAAAATAATCCAATGATTAATTATTTAATTAAATTTTATAAGCTTTTGCAGTGTCCCATCCATGTATGCTGACTCCCTTAGCACGTTGATACCTACATTAACATTGAGACAGGACAAGGAGTCCCCTGAGATGAAGAAGCTTGCAGTTATTGGTAAAAGTGGCATATATCAAAACTTTCCAACGTTTTCTTTATTCAAGCACATTTTCCCTAACAATGTGGAGGTGATACTGGATGAGATTGCTAAAAGTCAGACTATCACGGTCAAGAAAAATTTAATGAAGTCTCTCATCCCTGCATGTTTAAGTGGTTCAAATACCATTACTGCTACAACATTTGCTAATAGTCTCAATTCCAGAGTAATAATGACAAGTAGGTGATTGGAAAAACTCAATACGAAAAGAACTATACTGGAATTATCATCAAAATCTGTGATACCGAATTCAGCAATCCATTGGACCCTATTCATCCAATTGAGAGCGATTGCACTGGAAAAACTCCATACAACATTTGTTGTATTTTCTGAGTTTTTGGCCATATATAATGTGTGCGTAGGTGTTTAACTTAAATCTTTTTACTAATATATAAGACGCCGTTATACTTTTCCATTTCTATACACTCTCTGAATGAGGGTTTTTTTATTTAAATTTTTTTTTATCAAACACTGTATTTTTCTCTCATTAGTATCCCCAGATTAGGTCTTTCGTCAACAAATTAGCATGCTGAACCATTTTTAGTTGCAATTATGAATGTTGTCGATCAGCATATGATAAAATTCAACTTAGACTGTTTAAGATAAGAAAATGAAAGAGCATGTTGCTACAAATTGATACAAATATGAGAATTCTCTGCATATACTGTTCATGTAACACTCACATTGATGTCTCAAGAGTGAAATAGTATTTATTTATAAGTAAATGATATAAGCATGATTAAATGTGACTTCCGAGTCAAAGTTTAAGTTTTGGGTGACACATGGCTGTGTATGGAGAGGTCATGCCCATGATCATGTCACGTCAGCCGGAATTGAGAGGCTTTTGTGAATCTGTAGGAGAAGTCACAGAGATTAGATCAATGGATTATATCAAAGTCTGTCTGTTGTGCTCTATGTTTAGTCGATCAAAATGTTTTTGACAGGCTCAGGTAATGAGGGGTAAAATTCAGGTGTGGCGAAGGGTTATGCTTTTCTAACCTTCAGAACTAAAGAGTTAGCTTCTAATGCCATTGAGGAGCTAAACACCTCTGAATTTTAACGGCCAGTTTCTTCTTTTGCGGGGGAAAAAGATAAAGTGCTCAACAGCTGAAGCTAAGCAAAAATTGTTCATTGGTATTTAGTAATGTTCCCAGAAATTGGGGTGAGGAGAATATGAGAAAGGTTGCGACAAAGATCGGGCCAGGAGTCATTTCTATTGACTTGTTGAAGGCATGTCCATCTTAATCTTTAATATTGTGCCTCTGCTAATATTATAACGTAGTTTATTGCAGTTGTAAGTTATGCTGTTGTTTATTTATAATCTTTTGCTCTCTGCTCATAGTAATGGTTTGTAATTTATTTCCTCACATGTATGTGCTATTGATTGAAGTTCTTTTACTTTACAGGACCTGCAAAGTTTCTGTTGGAATTGCGGATTTGCTTTTGTTGAGTATTATAATCATGCATGTGCAGAATACTCGAGACTAAAAATGTCTAACCCCAAATTTAAGCTTGATGATAATGCTCCAACCGTGAGCTGGGTTGACCCTAGAAATGCATGCTGTTTTGCTGCTTCTAGACACATTCGTAGATTGTACTGGGCCGAATTCGGCATGGCCTGCCATGCTAGCTCACAGAATGGTAGGGCCCACGGCACAGCCTAGGCCCTATGGGCCATGCCTCCATGGGCCTTTAACAAGCCAGCCCACTGTATTATATATTTTTTTTCATTAAGTGGGAATTGCAAAAGTCTTATGAAATATATTTTTTCATTTGACTGAAAATACTATAAACAGGTCTTTTCTCCCTCATTTTGTAACACATCAAAGAATCAAAATTCCTATTATAATTGTTAGAGCAACTTTGAAGAGTAATCAAACTCCGTTCACCATTTGAGTTAATAGAAATTTCTATTTCTATAAACTTTTTAGTTTAAAAATTATTATTCTATTTTTTTCTAATAGAGTTAGGATTAGGATAATAAATAGTTATTTGCGTGATTATATACATGTCTAGGAATTCTATTTAAAAAGATTGGTTTTTAAGGATGTTTTGTACCCACTAGTTTTCAAACAAACACAATGAATGATTTTAATATCATTTATAATATTATAATCCAATAATTCGATTCACTATAAGATAATATCTACTTTGAATATATAGTTTATCATAAGGCCAAATGACTATTTCCCACCCAAGGTTTGATGTTTTCTCAAGTTTCCACCCTTTAACTATGGAAACACCAAACACCAACCCATGGCCGGTTAGATTTAACCAAACCCTAACGCCTGAAATTTTTATCTCCTTTTGCCCCCCTAAACTTTAAAAACTGAAATTTTTCCTCAGCTTAAGTTTTAAAAAATCACAATTTCACCCTAGGGTTTGGTTTTGAAATCTCCGACGACTTCTCCAGCTCCGTTGGCGACGACGTCTCCCTCCCGAACCATCCTCTCCTGTCGGCGATTCATTTCCTCCCATTTGGAGATCCGATCGGCATCGGAGACGTCTTGGGAGACGAAGAACTTCGTCGGGAAAGACAGATGGTGAGGTCTTAATTAGACTTTAACACAAGCACGTATGGTTGATAATCAGTTGGAGATTGGAGATAAAGTTGGATATGAATTAGTTATCCATATTTATGATATACAAATAAAATGACATAATTGAAATATAATTAATATTAAAATATAACTGAATTAATGGTATTGATAACATATTATAAATTATTAAAAAAAGGGAAAAAGATAAAAGAAAGATAAGAGAAGATGAAACTTACTAAGAAGTTACAAATGCACACCCATAACTGTGGGGTGGGAGGGTGTAATTACAAACGTTTCCCACCACCCTATAACCAATGAAAAAATGACTTATTGAATTACCACAGCCCTTCATTTAATGTTTTTCTATACGCATTTTCTTCTGTCGTTTAATGCATCGAAACATTTTCCAATCCATATCCCAAGCTTTCCTTTCTTCATGTGCTGATAATCTTTACACAGGGAAAGTCATTTCATAACAAAAATGAGTATAATATTAATGACAACTATTGAATAAGTTTTACGGTCAAATTCTTTTGTCTGTGGGGTTTAAGTAACTTATTCTCATTTTTTCTAATTTAAGAGTAGATTTAATTTTTTGTATTCAATTTATTTTAATTTAAGGACAAGTCTTGCCCTACCTTACTAAGACGAAGTCTGACCATCAAGTCCATGGTGTGGTTAATTCCTAATGTAGAATGGGTCCACACGGTTTTACTTCTTAATTGACTTACAACATGTTTCATGGTGTATATAAAATTGTAATTTCATCCCAATTTTACCCATATTTTTCTTGTTGACTCTGACTTTGTTTTTCGTTGAGGCACTTTGAATATTTAAATGGCCAAAGGGTTATTTCCCGCCCAAAGTATGCTGCATTCCCAGGTTTTCTTAAATATGCTTTTTTCTCTTTTAGGTTGGGTGGGAAATAGTCCTTTGGCCTATTTAAATTTGCTTTTTTCTCTTTTAGGTTGTATTTATCAGAATCTTAACAAATATTTTGTTTGGTGCGTTTCACGAATCAGTATCAGTGAAGAGTTCCTGCTTTGAGTTCTGTGTGTTAAGGTAAGTATTTAAAATATTTTCTTATTTTCTGCATGTCTATTCAAATTAGGTTTATATATATTGTTATTATTAATATGTTTGTTGGGTACATTAACATAGCCTAAGCCAAATTAATAATTTTGGATTTGTCTGCAGACTCCTCTTCCGATCTTCTCATAGATTTCCCTTGTAGTTAAACTTTGGGTTTAGAATTTGTTGTTTAGATAGATGGAATTGAATTATTAAAAAATTTATGATTTATCATTTAATTAAATTTTATAAGCTTTTGCAGTGTCATAAATTTCTTTTGTGTGGCAGTTCTCAACCCGGTCGAAATTCATGGGGCGAGACAAGCTCCTTGATTCACTGGATACGTTAGTGAAAAGACTGATCGAGCTGTCCCCTAAGTTGAATCTCCTCGGAACTTCTGTTCTAATTGGCCAAGGTGTACCAATAAATCAATGGCAGGGCAAATTGGAGATTTTTATCAAGGCTATGGACGGAACGATTAAGGAGAAAAAGCCCCAATCTGACTGCGATGTGTGGGTGGCCGATGTCCAAGCGTTGGCTGCTGATGTGGAGGAGATACTGAATGAGATTGCTGGAACTCAGACGTTGGAAGAACCTTCAAAAAACTGCTTTCTTTGTTTCACATGTAGGAAAGGAAAAGCTGTTCTTCCAGTTAATGATGATCTGAGAACCAAAATATTCCGCACAAGCAGCCAAATGGCCACACTCAATAACAGGAGACCTGAAATTGGACTTCAATTGAGAGATTGGATGCTCTGTTCGGCTGAAATTGATATGCTGGGTGAAACTGATATTCTGAGTATCCCTCTTCAGTTTCCGAATGAACAACCTCCACATCCAGAACAAGAACAACCTCCAACTCCGGAACAAGAACAACCTCCTCCGGCGCAAGAACATAAAGCTCAAGTTGAGATTCCTCTTGTTCAAGCTTGCAATGATCCGTAACCTAATTCCAGACCAGAAAAGAGGCGAAGATTGGACAAGGATTCTGAGGTACTATTCAAGGTCGACTCGCCAACACAATGAGCCTTACGAGTGTGCCTTTGTCTGGGACCAGACGGATCAAAACTGATAGTAACCCCGAAATACACGATTCAGAGGATGATATTCAGATCTCCTGAATTATAATACTATATCTTATGCTTGAAAGAAGACACAATTGGTGGGGGGAATATCGACTTCAACTGGAGCAAGGAAATTTGTGTTTTCTAATGTCTGCAGTTTTTTCTTTTTTTTAATGTTTTTAATAAAATGTTAATCAAGTGTTGTGTTTCCTTTTTCATTTTCATGCGCTTTTGATGGAGTCTTCTTTTTCATCAATTCTTATCAACTTTTGAGCAGCTGCTTCTCTTTATTTATGTTAATTATGAATGGTTTATGTCATATCATAAAAATGTTTGTGGAAAAGCAGGGGACCCTTTGCAGAAAATTTCATGATACACTGCAATCTTGATAAATGTATCCGGTTCTACTTTACAGTTTCTTAAGATAACTGGGGTTTGCATATGGACAATTACCAGTATTTTTGGTGGGTACATAGCATAAGCAAGCTAAATTAATAATTTTGGATTTGCCTGCCAACTTCCTCTTCCGATCTTCTCATAGATTTCCTTTGCAGTTAAACTTGAGTTTAGAATTTGTTGTTTAGATAGATAGAATTGAATTATTAGAGTGTTAGAAAAAAAACCAATGATTAATTATTTAATTAAATTTTATAAGCTTTGCCAGTGTCCCATCCATGGATGGAGACTCCCTTAGCACGTTGATACCTACATTAACAATGAGACAGGACAAGGAGTCCCCTGAGATGAAGAAGCTTGCAGTTATTGTTAAAAGTGGCATATATCAAAACTTTCCAACGTTTTCTTTATTCAAGCACATTTTCTCTAACAATGTGGAGGTGATACTGGATGAGATTGCTAAAAGTCAGACTATCACGGTCAAGAAAAATTTAATGAAGTCTCTCATCCCTGCATGTTTAAGTGTTTCAAATACAATTGCTGCTACAACATTTGTTGATAGTCTCAATTCTAGAGTAATAATGAGGAATGACCTATTGGAAAAACTCAATACGAAAAGAACTGCACAGCCTAGGCCCTCTGGGCCATGCCTCCATGGGCCTTTAGCAAGCCAGCCCACTATATTATATATTTTTTCCCCAGAACATGCCGAGCGGGTAATGCCCCTGTGGCTGGTCCCTTGGACATGCCTAGCTGCTTCTCAGGTTTCAAATAATTCCATGGCATCTGTTTTTTGTCTGTGGAATAATGAATTTAGTGGCAATACATCATTTGATCATTACTGGATTTTCTCACTATCCTCCCATTTTTGTTTTGTTGCGACATTGGAAACCTTGAGTCCATATAAAACTCATGTTGTTTGTCCTTCATTTCTCCTTTCTCCATATCTTGATCATTGCATTATTTGATTTTATCACTCAATACATAGGTATGTTTTTTTTCTTATTACAAGAGAGATGGCATTTACTTGCATGTTTAAAAAGAAAGGGCTATATAGTATACATGATTTACCTATAGATTTCGTTGTATATGAATCTTGATGTTGTAACCCTTCTCCCCATGACAAATCTTGTATGTAAAGCATTTTGGTTGTAATTTGTTTGCTTTAGTGTGCCTTGAAAGGAGGTTTATCAGCTCGTGTAGACAAAAGTTGGGCTCTGTTTTATGGGATCATGATTTCAGTCCTCTCTGGACTTTCATTACTACTCATCCAACCTTTGTCTCTCATCTCACATTGACTTCCGCTGCAGTATTTAAAATAGTTATACTTGTTGCTTTTCTTTATTTTCAATCGCGAGGTCATATCTAGCATGATGATGTCATTTCCTATCACCCTTTCATATAATAGTTAAATCTGTAACTTGTGAGTTGCATGCCTAGTTAACATTTCTGCTTGTTAATTATTATTGTTTTCTTTTTCAAACTTTGCACTTTCTTAATTTCTAGCTTGCAAATTATAATGCCTTTTCCCTTGAGCTTGTCATTTTTATCTTTTTACGGTTCTTTTGCATATGTATGACTTGGCTAAAGTTGAACTTGGTGTAATTTTTAATGTAGGCAACAGCCTGGAATGCAACAACACGCACCGCCACTGCTGCCCTGAAATGGCAGGGGTGGGGCTTGGCAGTAGCTCCAATAGTGGAAGACACAACCATGACAGTGGCCGTGGACGTAACTGGTATAACCTCTATGAATTTTAAATGCATTACCATGTCATGCAGCTAGAAACGGATGATATGAATGAAACACTCCTGCAATCAACTTTTAACTTTCATTTGGGCTTATCTCTATGCTTTGAATACGAGGAGCTGATGTGTTTATTACTCATGGTTTTTGAGCAGTTAAAGCTCAATGCTAAACCCAATCATATCTCTTGTTAGTTTCAATGTTTTAGAGTTTATCTAATTGGAAAGATCTGATCAATGGAATTATCTTGCTACATATCAAATTCATTCCCAGATTCCATTTTCATCTTATTTAATCCTTATCACGAAAGCTATACCTTTTTTACTGCAGTAGACATCAGCCTTGTGTTTTAATGAGTAATGTTTTCATTCGTCCAGCAGATGTTGGGGAACATGAAAGGCAGCAATCTGACATGTCAACTCAAATCTTGGCAGTTTGATCGTATCCCTAGTGAAGGGATTAAAGAAGATAACACAATGAGTTCTCATTGTGTATAGCTATAACCATCTTTAATCCCTAGTGAAGGGATTAAAGATGCCGAAGCGACAACCTGTTGCAGACCTGCAGAATAGAAAATTCAGACCTGTAGAACAGAGAATTCCAGCAGAAGAATGCCTCCAAATAGATTTCCAGAATACTCAAGATAGCATATCTCTCACAGGAGAAGTGTCAAAATAAGATCCACAACTTCCAGAATGTAAATCAAACCAATTGTAATTCAATACTTAATGTGAAGGGAAATAACAGCATCACAATGTATGATTACAGAAATTAAATCAGCCAATGCAAGAACAATTCAATTAATTAAAGCAACAGAACAACAACAAATAGAAGGACACAGCAACAGAACACTAAAGCAATTAAGTTAACAAAGAGCTCCTAAGAATTTAATCAACTCAAGTCTTCTTCACCCCGTCTCTTCTCTTCATACTTGTATTTATAGGCAGCCTTTCTCCTCCACTTTCCTCATGGCTGCCTAATTTCTTGCTCAATCTTCTGCACACGTTGGCCTCTCCCACTAACCCATTTCCTTTGAAATGACCAGGGACACTTGCAGCCACTTGTTGCACTTTCTCCACTTCCAGCATTTCATCTGAATTTTCCAGAATATCCTCATCGGCCTTGCATCTCATGATACTTCCAGCTGGATCATCTTGTGGGCTGCCCTTCTGGATTTTTGTTTTGGGCTTGCGAAAATAAACTCTGGACATGAGGCTTCCATCACAACCTGACACATCTCTCCTTTTATTTCGTCTGTGAGGTTTTGGTTAGTGTCATTGCTCGACAGAGCTCCGATGGTTGGTGCACCCACAACCGCAACTTCACCTCTTTCGTTAGTCCGTTGACAAAGAGGCCTAGGTACTCTTGTTTCGTAGTTTGTTGCAGTATGAGGTTGCAGAATTTGTCACATGTTGTTCGTGGGGCTTATTTTGGGACTGGCAGTAATGTTGATTTTGGTGGTGACTGGAATTAACTGTTTTCTGTTCAACGGGCGTGGTCTGTTTCTCTTCAATCACAAACAACTTATCTTTTATTGCTAAATTTTCGAAAATGTCTCTTCTAATTTTTTGAATGAAAATTTAGATAGCCTCTACTCCAACTTTTGAAACTGCTTCTTCAACTCTTTGATTTCTTTTTCCACAGTTTCCGTTCTATTCTCCACCTTGTTAACCATAGGCTTGAAACGAGGTTTTGATACCAATTGTGGGAAACTTCTTTATTAAAGGAAAAGATTAGAATTAGAATGAAAAGGATAAAATCTTTGAAGTTCTGTGAAAAAAAGAATTCTGGAAATGCAAGAATAATAATATATCGTTTACTTTATCAGTGTCTTGGTTTATTCATTTTTAAGAGTATTAGAACTTTTTTTTTATGTAGTTTAATATGTGCATAAATGTTGGACAATAAAATGTTGGAATATGATTAATGAGATCATGAACATGGTTAGCGAGATTATTTTTTGTTCAAATGAAGTTATTATGATAATTGGAATATTAAAATGAAGTTATTTATTAATTTAATGTGAGTAACAACAAATTAGACCAGTAGTATAGAATTCAGTGTGAGTGATAAACAATCCACTTTTTTTAGTCTTAATGTCATTTTATTATCTTGTTAGTAAATTGTTCAATTTAATTAGATGAACTAAAGCTTGGTTCAGTTGAAGAAAACAAGAAGAAAAATTGTCATAGACAGAAGAGGCAAGAGAATCATTGTCGAAAGAGGCAAGAGAGTTGTCATCGACTTCATAGACTGAGTTGAGTATTTGGGAATGAAAATCAATTAAGGGTGAGTGGGCAATTAGCAAGACTTATAAGAAATAAAGAATAAAGAACAACGACATGTCACAAACACTTATACCGCCTCAAGAGAATACAAAATGTCAATAGACTTTTTAATTGCTTTTTAAGTTTGACTTTTGTTTTGTGATATTTTTAACATAAAACAATTTTTTTATAATTTATTTAATTTAAAAATTTAATTAATTTAGTTTTAAATTTTAATTAACAAAAAATGAATTGAAATTACTGATTTCATAATATTCAAACTGATTTTACAGGTATTGTGTTTTTTAGATTAATTTACTGTTTAACTACTAATTTGGTTTAGTTTTTGAAAAATTTTAAACACCCTTAATTACTAACTTGTCAATATCTCAATAAAATTATGATAAAATCTACTAATTTATTCATTAATCATAACACAAATCCATTACACATTCTTGACACTTCATCTAACCATGGTTCCAATATCTTAATACATACATTATCACAAACAAATTACAATTTCATAATATCATACGTGATCATATCAAATTATTAAGAATTCATTCAAGAATCGATAAAACATGATAATATAAGCCTCCTACTTGTTCTCCTAGCTAGACAAATTCGATGCTAAGTTTTTCCTCTCTTCTTCTTCATAGGGAAACGATTTTTGTTGTTGAAATTCTCAGTTACGCCAAAAGCACTCTCTCTTTTAATATGAGATAAGAACATAATGGTAAAATTATAAGATAACGGCCTAATTTCCAATGATAATGTATCTTTCATAATTTTTACAAACTAAAACCACATGCATGAGTTTAAATTTATCACACATGATTGTGCATCGCATGAAAAATTCATATGTGATACATTACTTATTTATCTAATATGACATTGAATAAACAGTTGTGCCTAAAATATTTAAGAGTATTAATGATAATAAATTTATTAAAGTTCATTGTGAAAAAAAATATATGTATATATACACCAACTATTGTAAGATCTATTATTTAAGATTTTTTTTAAAATTTAATATATCTAAATTTTATAAGTTTTTTAATCTTTCGCAGTTTTCTAGAATTTTTTCAGTTTTTGTTTTTTTTTTTTTTTTTTTGCATTTTAAAGTTTTTAAATTTGAGTCATTTGTTTATTTAAATAAAATTTAGAAGCATGGATTTCATTATATAACTATGTATAACAATTGTTAACTGCCCCTTAGATATTATTTTAAAATTTTTGTTCTCTAAATATATTTTTCGAATTCAAGTTCTCTAAATAATAAATCAAGTTACAAATAAGTCAAATTAAATAACGTTTGATTTGAGTTCAGTTCGATAACATACATATAGTGTTTGAGCTTAAGTTTATTAAATTCAGTAAATTTTTTATTTGACTTGAGTTGAAGCTTGAAATGAAAATAACTAACTTATGTTCAACTAAATTATGAAATAGTATTGGGCTGTTAAGCAAGATTTAGCTGGCACGGCCCAACATAATGAGGTCTAAACGGGTCGAACTTGAATCCGTACACTGACCCTCAACTGATCCAGGTGGGAGCCGCTTCTTAATCCTGCATTTAACTTCTCTCTCGCCAGTCCTGCACTCTCGCTCCGTTCTTACTCAGTTCCTTCTCCGATCAGATATACCCTAATCTCATATTTAACGCAATCGCACGGCTAATATATTTGAAAATAATTCTACATCGCTCTATAACAGTTCTCTCCGTGTTTATAAGCTTCAACAAATCTCCATCGTCGTCGATCGGCTTTATCTCCAGTTTTTTTGTAAGTCTTATTACTCTTCAAATTTATCATTTTTTTAATGAATTTATCTGGTGTACTCGAAATTTCGCCTTTCAATTTCTCCAAATTGCGCATTGTAGGGCTTTTTATTTTTCCTTTTATATCTGGAGAAATCGTTAGAGTGCTGATGTATAAACAATGAAAGCAAACAAAACAGAAAAATCGGTTCCATTACTGTTATTCTAAGGATATCCTTGTGTATGCCCATGGATATTGGTTTATGAACTACTAGATGAGGGCATGCCTTCAAATATTAGGTAGTGAAACAAAAGTTTTATAGTAGCTTGGAAATTCAGTTATCGAAGAATGAATGACAGATGAAGACAGGTTGTTCAGTCTAAGGATTTTTAACGGTTGGATATCGATACTTGTTTACTTCTAAAGTTTCTAGCTTTGGATGGTCATTTTTTTTAGAATGGTTTAGAAGGTTGTCATTCTATTCACGATCATGCAACTTTACTAACTCTCATTTTCTTGAGCCAATTTGATGCTGGTGCTAAATTATGTAAAACACATGTTAATTTGTGCCTTTATTGTGTAGAACCATAGGCATTTGTTTCAAGAGATAGTTTCTGTTGTTTTCCGGTTACTTTATATTTGATGCTGTAGCTCAACACATAGTTAATATGTGTGTTCATGTACTGCCCTGTAATTGGTATATCTTTATACCATGTGAAATAGATTTAGGTAGAACTGTTTTATTTTATAATCAGGAAGACCTAGAAAAGTCTTATGTTGCTTTATTTTTTTTTCAAAAAAGCTTTTTAGGTGCTAATGTTTGTCAGTTAATCCTAATATTGATTGTTATTTAGGTATCTATCTGGGATTATAGTTAAGATGTTGAGAAATTATGTTGAGACGCGGTTAATTTAATCCCAATTAATGTTATAAATAAAAAAACAGTTTACAAAATTCTCTGCTTTGCCCTTGTGAATATTGTATATTAAATTTTCGAATATAGGATTAAAAAATGGCCAAACGACTATTTCCCACCCAAGGTATGTTGCAATCTCAAGTTTCCACCCTTTAACTATGGAAATACCAAACATCCACCCATGACCGGTTAAATTTAACGAAACCCTAACCCCTGAAAATTTAATCTTATTTCCCCCCCTAAAAGTTTAAAAACTAATATTTTTTCCTTAAGCTAAGTTTGAAAAGATCGCATCCCCCCTCTCCCCCCTCTCCCCATAGGGTTTATTTCCAAACCCTTTCACTTTCTTCGACGCCATCGCCGACTATCTTCCCCCCCCGACGGTTTCTCTTCCACCGACGGCCCCCTTCAACTCTACCCCAACCCATTCGGCACAAAGAGATGTCGTTTGGGAAGAGAAATCGTCTTCCCAAACGATGACGACTGGGAAGACGAAGAATTTTGTCTTCCCCGACGAAGTTCTTCTTCTTCCACGGCTTCTCTAATGCCAATCAGACATCCAAATGAGAGGAAAGAGATCGCCGGAAGGAGAGGATACTTCGGAAGGGAGAGGCCGTCGGCAATGGAGCCGGAGATTTCAAAAAGAAACCCTAGGGTGAAACTGCGATTTTTTAAAACTTAGGCTAAGGGAAAATTTTAATTTTTAAAGTTTAGGGGGGCAAAAGTAGATTTTATTTTAGTTTATTTTTAATATTATAGAGAAAATGACAATTTTACCCTTACCACTATTAGGGTTTCGTTAAATTTAACCGGCCATAAGTGGGTGTTTGGTGTTTCCATAGTTAAAGGGTGGAAACTTGAGATTGCAACATACCTTGGGTGGGAAATAGTCGTTTGGCCTTAAAAAATACCTAACCTAACACCTCATTTCTTAATACGATAGGTTAGGTTTTTTTTTAAATTTCGTAGGTCTTAAGTACTCCTTTCCGTCCCAGGCCTCTCGGCTTGTCTCCGTCTCCAGCGTCTCGACTCCTATCCTCGGCGGCGTTTCGAAGTATCGGTGAACTCTCGTCCCCCGTTCGTCGGTGAATAGATGATTTGTTCGGCACTTTGGCTTCATCAGTACATCGACAGAACGAACTCTCCTCCTCTTTGGCGTCTCAAACTCTCGGTGAAGTCTAGAACAGCCGTCTTCATCAGTGCATCGAATCTGGGACGTTATTCTTCATATCCGATTGAGAAATGAGAACTTTTCATCCGATTTAGAATCTGATAATACGAGTGCTGTAGAGAATGCAAATTTTTTTTTCTTCTCTTTAGTATTTAGTACTTGTTTTTGCTTTCCTTTGCTTTCTGCTTGTTGGGTTATGTCTTTTGAGCTTGTGATTTTGTGGTCCTGATGACTGTTTCCATGGCTTCAGCCTCTCTGCATTTGGATTTGGGTGATAAATATTTGCATGAAGTCTAAATAAGATGATATATTCTCAATTAAATTGGATGTAGACTAGGGCTTCCTAGGGCGGTGATGTGCGGTGGTACTTTGTAAAGTCCCTTTGCTTCCCAATGTTTGTTTTGTTTTGTTTAGTTTAGTTTTGGTTTGGTTTTACCAATGTGAGAGTTTTTGTCTTTCTGTTGAGTTTGAGTTTTGTTGGGTCAGTGAGCTGTTAGTGTGATTAGTTGTTTTGATTCTGATTTAGGTAATGCATTGAGTTCTTTTGCTTTTTAATGGTTACTATTTGATTTTGTTTATCCAATGTGGAAATTTCTGTAATTCTGATTTAATGGTTAGTCTTGATTTATCAATGCTCGTTTTAATTATATGCAGAATGATTCTTTGCATATATTGCTTTAATGTAGGTTTGCAAATACTTCTTGGAAGCAGTGGAAAAAGTGTGAGGTTGCTGTATTTAAAAAATATATATATATAGGTTGCTGTATTTTTTATAAAAATTTTTGTATTTATAAAAAACCCTTATATTTTCATATTTATATGTTTCCCCAAGTGTCCCTTTTTAATATTTTTGAGAAAATGTGTTTCAGCGTTTTTGTTTTGGTGCTATATAGTTGTTGGTACATATGGAGTTAGTTGTGGTTAGTTAGCTCATTTTTAATAGATTTATATGGGGAATTTCATGAAGCATGAGAAACATTCTTGCTGATTTTTTAAAATTTGTAGCTTTTGTCTGTAATTTTGTTAATATTCAATGAGGAATTTTCTTTTGAAGGGATTTGATATATACAACTTTTTGAAGAATAAGAAGGTTCATTTATTTAATTATTTTGAAAGCAATTTTTCTATGTGTGTTTGTTAAGGGAAAGAGCTTAAATTTATGTTTCTTTTTTTTTTAATTTCTGAAAATGCAACAATGGTTTTGATCATTAAAGTAAAATTATCTGCATTTTTAAATTTGTATTTTCTTGTTAGCAACAAATGTAGTTTATAACATTCTAACTATGTAGTGTTCAGTAGTGTTTTTATGGGCTCATTTGATGGTTCTGTAGATTGATATTTTCACACTTTCATATGCTAGTACAAGTTCTTCCGTTCATGTGTTATCTTTTTTTTGAGAAATTATGCTATTTTTCATATGCTGTCAATTGCATAAATATCATGAAATTTTGCCCAAGTATATAGACAATATCTAGATGCACTTGCAAAGGCTGCTTCACCTGTACACCAAATGCTTGCTTGTTAGCATTTTGTTAAGTATTTGATCCTATATGAGAATTTTATTTTTAATAGCACTAGTACGATCTATTTGTTAATTTGATTGAAAAATTGAAGTTATTAGTTTACCAGGTAGAGAACATAGGTCTGACCTGGATGCCAAACACTGACTTATGGAATGATTTATGAGGTTTTTACTATGATTTTTATTTTTTGTAATTCTCAATTGGCGGATTGGAACAAGTCCACAAATTAGTTTAAATTATGTTATTTGAGTAGTATTGCATTATGCACTTTCCAGTTCCTCTTGAATGTTCATATCCATTTGTGTGATTACCTTTTTTAAATTTGGCCATAACTCATTAATATAAGATGGGAAACAGAATATCATAACACTTGTTTGAGTCATCTCTTTTTATCCTACATGTCAAGTTGGAATTAAAATCTTGTGGAGCTTTTGGGAAACCAATAGAACTAAGATGGAAGCCATTTGTTTGTGAAAGAATGATGAAGCTTAGCTCTTGGTGGCATTTGCATTGCGTGAAAATTGTATAGAAAGCAAATGAAAAAGTTAATATGATTGTTAGAGAATCTACTTTCTTTATTTGAAATCTAATTAAATAATTTTTCTTTCGTTTCTATATAAAATAACACTCTCTCTTCATCTCATCCAACCAAGCAGACCCTGTAGGCTCTCTAAATTATAAAAGCTTGAAGATGAGGAATTTGCAGCTTTCACTGAATCAAACCCAAAAGATAAGACTACAAACTGCTCTTGAAAAGCTAGAGTCTTTCTCTTCTAAGTCCAACTCTAACTCCTGTGTCACAGTTGCTGATAGCATCCACATTTACGAAAATGGCATTCTGAAGTTAGCATTTGTTCCCACTCTCATAATTCTTTTCTTTTATGATTATATATATTATCTGGATTTGATAAAAGATAGGGGTCTTTTCTCTTATTATATAATTATTTGTTCTTGGGTTAAATGGAATATAGGGGCCATGGAACATCAGATCGTAAGGGTGAGCTGGTTGCAACAGTTTGTGGAGTAGTTGAGCGAATCAACAAGTTGATATATGTGCGGACTTTACGTTCCAGGTAATCAAAATTTACTAGGCATAATTAGTATTTTAAATGAATCAGTTAGTGAAACTTGATGTTAATGCTTAGCTGTTGATTATTTTCTAGATACAAGCCAGAGACTGGAGACATTGTGATAGGACGTGTTATTGAGGTAATACTGACTAATAGTGCTCCTTCCAACATTTTTATTACTGCCAAAAAGAAATTTTAATTTATTAAATTGTATTAAAAATAAATTTCTTTGATATGCTAACCTTGTTGAATAATCATTGGTTTTTTTTAGGTTGCTCCGAAGCGGTGGAAATTGGAAATAAATTTCCAACAAGATGCAATTTTGATGCTTTCTTCAATGAATTTACCTGATGGAATTCAGGTAACAGATTCTGTTTAATTCCAGCTTAATGGACCATTGAGTGATATATACATTCAAATAGTTTGTCCTTGGATATATTTTTAGTTTTTCAAAATAGAAAGAGATACCATACCTATAATGATTAGGTTTATGAAAGTGAACGGTTATTGTCTTTTCCTTTCTTTTGGGTAAAAATGTCTTTATTATAATCTGCGCTTTTACCTCAGTCATGTCATGGAACCTGTAGTTTTTTTCCTCAAGATTCATCTCTCTTATGTTTCATAACTGATCATTAAATGGCTTAACTGTAGTTTTATCAATTATGGCTTTAGGAATTTATATCGGAAATCTTGTTGTATGGGTTTAAAAGAGTTTGAATCAGGCTTGTTGTTAGTCTTTGGTGGTTTTGATAAGGATTGTGGTCATCTTCCTCATCACTTTGGCGTTTTAGATATATTTGACAGATTACTAGTAGTCTATGTTGAAGCAAAAGCTTCATTTCTTCGGAAAAAAATTGCACACAAATCGCTCTAAGAGAATCTGTGTAGCAATTTTATATTATTTGTTTAAAGAAGAATTTGGTCTTCTGTGTTGTTTTCAGCTTATGAAGGCATACAGTCTCATAGTTATGAATGGGGATTGATTATACATTTATTTCTACTTTTAGTATATCTTATAGTTGCTCTCATGATGGGGGTTGTGTATCAATCCCTTGTAATCCTAATAGTCTGTTCATATCAATGGCATACATTTTGTTTGTTTTTATCAAGGTATCCCCAAACATCCATAATAATTTTGCATTGTGGTTTCTCTTTATTGTAGAGGCGGAGAACTGCTGTGGATGAACTAAATATGCGCAGTATTTTCACAGAGAATGATCTTGTGTGTGTGAGTGCTTTGCTACAATCTAATTTATTGTCTGGTATACTTTGTGCTGTTAGAAAGGGAAAATGAACGAATAGTCTAATATGACAGGTAACTTTCTGTTTTTCAGGCTGAAGTTCGTAGTTCCCAGAATGATGGCAGTTTACAACTCCAAGCAAGAAATCAGAAATATGGAAAGGTATGTTATATTTATTAATTTCTATATTCTACTCGTGCATGTTGCAAACTTCACTGGTGCTTTCATTTACATATCTAACATAAAGAAGAAGAATGTACATGTGAAAGGAACATATAGGCAAAAGACTATCAAATAAAAAATATTGCTAAATGAGTAACCTAATGGGTTTTCTTTATTGGCTTAAAAGGAAAATAACCCTTGAGAAAAAGAAACTGTAAATCAATAATGCCTAAAGTACCGATTTCTAGGTTGACAAACAGTAACATAATTCGATCACAACAATATTGATTAAGAGATTCATTTACTTACAATAAGTTGGATTTATTTTACTGTTTTCTTGACTTGCCATGCTTACATCATTATATACAAGCATTTAGATTTTCAATAAAACTATGTGTACCAATTTTGCGTATATAAATGGGTATACAGTTATGTGTCATTATGAGATTGAGTGATTTTGGTTAAGGATAACTAATGGTTAATCATGTGATGATACATATAAATATGTATCTATTTATATACTCAAAGTGAATACGTATAATATCTTATATTTGATGCATAGTATTGCTCTTAGATTTTTCGTAATTTTGATGTATCTTATATCAATGTGTATAAATATACGTTCAGCTTGAGAAGGGCCAAATGCTGAAGATTGATCCCTATCTAGTGAAGAGACGGAAACAACATTTTCACCACCTGGAAGAGTATGGAGTTGACTTGATACTTGGATGTAATGGGTTTATCTGGGTGGGTGAACATGTCGAAACCAGAGATAAGATTGTAGCAGATCAATTAAATGATTCTGAACAGCCAGCAAAGAAATCTGATGGAATTACCACGGATCTTGATGAACAAGTTGAAAATCAGACCCCACCCGAAACTAGGCAAAACATATGCAGAATTGCTAATGCCATTCGTGTCTTGTCTACATTGGGCTTCAATATAACTTTAGAAGTGATCATGGAAACAGTGAACTTGAGCAAGACCATGAATCTTGACGTTCATGAGATGCTTGGATCTGAGTTTTATGTTCTCGTTGCAGAAAAAGAGGCAGAAAGGCGAAGCTCATTTAGCAAGAGAAAGAGGTGATTTTGGCATGAAGTCTCAAACCAGATGTTTGGAGAATGTTGGATGGGTCTTGATTCGATGAGAAGTGAAAAAGGAAGAATTATTTGTGTTCAAGTTGTTAGCTTAAATGTAACATGTATTAACCTTGTCCTGTTGTCGTTATTTATCTTTAGAAGTAGATGGCAACCAAATTCTGGTCGGTTAGTTTGATCTGATGATTTACACATCAAAATTTTTTAGTAGTCTGATCGGGGCTCAATAAATTTCCTCCAGGTTTCGCTAAAGTACAATAGAACCCACAAATATTAGAATGTGTTTCAAATAAGAAAAAGTTAGCTTGTGTTTCGCTATTTCAATGAGTGCAAATATGAAAAAATATAACATCAAGAAAATTATTTCTCAAACAAAGTACCGAGCCATCTGTATTGCTTTCCCTTTGAAACCGCATTTCTCATAGAATGCTTTATTGTCAACGCGGCAATCAAGAATTACCTTGTAACACTCCATTCCATGTGCATGGTTTGTAAGGAATTTGATTATCTTCTTTACCAATTGCATTCCTCGCGCACTGGTGTCAACTACAACACCTTCAATATGCCCAACTTTTCCACAATTTCTCAGAAACTTCCTCTTGATGAACATACTCCCAGTTGCGATAATTTTCCCAGAATGATTATCTTCAATCACACAAACAATCTGATCATCACCATAAGCACTGAGTTCTTGAAATCACTCTTCGAATTGCTTGTCAGACACAGAGTCACAAACACTTAGTTGCTGCAATAACTCAATGAAACCCTTGCTTTTGTCAGTGATCTCTAATTTCCGGACTTGAAATTTGTTTCCCTCATTGGGTAAGTCAGTGTTCTGCATTCTGGTCAACCTAAGTTCTCTATCTAATAAACTAGTAACTGCAATTTTCCAATCAGGCGAACAAATAGATTTATTAGTGCTGTTAAAAATAAAATTCTAATAAATGATCAAATAATTGACAAAATCCTAACAAGCAAGCATTTAGTGTACATGTGAAGCAGTCTTGAAAGTGACTTAACATATTGAATATGTACTTGGGCAAATTTCCGTGATATTTATGTGATTGACAGTGTATGAAAAATAGTATGTTTCGTACGTAAGAATGTTATAAACGACATTTGTGGCTAACAAGGCAATACAAATTAAAAAATGTAGATAATTTTAATTTTACTATAATTATCAAAACCAGTATTGCAATTTCATTTAAAAAAAGAAAGGAGAAACATAAATTGAAGCTCTCCTTTGACAAACACACATAGAAAAGATTATATTAGAAATGAAAAGGTTAAACCCTCTCATTCATCAAAAATGTATATATATCAAATCCCTTCATTCCTTGAAAAGAAAATTCTTCATCAAGTATTAACAAAATTACAGACAAAACCTACATATTTTTAAAATTAACAACAATGTTTCCCAAGCTTCAAGAATTTCCCCAAATAAATCTATGAAAATGAGCTAAATACCCACAACTAATCCCAGATGTATCAACAATCCTACAATACTTTGTCAGGATTAAAAAAACTCTGCAGAATTCAGAAAAAAGTTCCTCTAAAAGCACTTAAAAGAGCATCTGTACATTTTGCTATATGAAAAAACAGGAAATAATTTAGAAAAAAAGGAAAAAAGATGTGAGAAATGAGAAATTGATCTGCCGGAGATGGACTTATTTATGTCAATGCAGCAAAAAACAATTACAAGGGAACAGTTAAGTAAAAGGGCAAGAAGCCCTCAGTTCCTTCTCTATAACTTATATGCAATCAAACATTGGTGACAATGTTGAAAGATGGCAGCATAAAGGTTAGGCTCTTAGGAAAGCTTTTCCCTACCCGAAAAAAAACTTCAATTCCGTATCCTCTAAACACATCTAAATTCACAATATGAATTTTTATAGCAATCTATACTGTAAGGAGAATCTTCTGCTAATATCAAAGTTGCTTAAATTTAAGCATGTATTCTAATATAATGTAAAGCATAGATTCTTTCCTCCTAGAAATCCAAAAAAGAAGATGAAAAAAAGGTACATCACTCATAAACATGAAAGCATATACTAGGAATGCCATAAAACGTTATTGAAATCGTATTTAGTTACAAATACACAACTTCTGAATCCAGTGTAAAAGTATTAGCATTAATTAAATAATCATTAAATTTAATAAATAATATCTCCACAAAGCTAATCTAGCCAATATGAAATGATACTATAGTGTCAAATATCAGGAAAAAATCTTAAAGAAACTCTATTCAACTTTAAAATTGAACTCATATCTACCTTTACCAGCCATAACCATATCATAACTTTTCAAAGACATCTCAATCATGATCATTTCTTACAATAAAAAAATTATAGTTTAGTGCCTATAAACATGCTAAAACCCAGGCAAAAGATAAAAAAGTTGACAAATGAAAATCCACAATGACCCATTAGTTAGCTATAGTAAGTAAATATTTAATATTAAAATCCTCACAAAAAAGCACATGAAGCACCGTCTACTTAATTACTTCTCAATATCCGTCTTGATCCATGCCCATTTCCTATATCGTACAATACGATAATACACACATGTTGCACTCCTCAAAAAAGCTAAATCCCAGTTGGAGTATATATATATCCAACACAAGTAATCAACAAACGTCCCATTGGTTAGCTTTTATGAACAACATACTAATTGCAGCACCTACCAAGAAGATAACTCCTACAACAAAAAGTGACTAGAAGTTCTAGTGTTTGCTTCAACAACCAAAACTAATAATGTTTCAATTCGTCGCTTGTTTCAATATGCTGAAGCAAAACCACCATGGGAATAACTAGCCTCAACATTTTAAATAATTTTGACTCCAAATTTCAAAGTGGAAGAACCACAAAAAAAAAAATCAGATCTACCTAGACAACTGTAATCCATTACACACTGAAATCAAACAAACTAAACTCATAAATCATCTATACTCCACTCAGTTTGAATTAAACGAACAAAAATTGGAGCAAACCATATAAAAATGATATTTGTTTATATTACATTCATGAAAAAGAATGCAAATATAGGTGAAGAAAGAGAAAGTACCAGGTGGAAGAAGACAGCAAACCCCTAGCAGAGGAAGCGTTAGACTGGGTGGTGGTCTTGAGAAACCTAAACCGAAAAAAGAAGAATTAGCAGGTTAATTTTATTTCTCCGTGTCCACAACATAAACTAATTTTTTTATACATAAATAATAATATATTATTATATAAATAATATTATTTTATATCTAATTTTTAATTATTTTATTATATAATAATATTTTATTATTTATATATAAAATTATATCAAAAAATTGTTTACACAGTAATCCTGATGTGATTTTACTTTTATTTTCGCAGGGATTGAATTTGATTTCGGTCAAAGGTGTTTCACAATTTTTGCCCCAGTTTGTATTGTAGGGAAATAATTTGAAACTTTGAAATTCCATTAGTACCCCTTTGAAATGCATAAGTGATAAGATGAGTATTGTTATGTATACTTATTTTTTGATACACAAATATATATATATATATATATATATATATATATATATATATATATATATATATATATATATATATATATATATATATATACAATATTATTATATTTTTAGGTATTAGTTTATCTTTAAATAAAAATTACTTAATTATTTAATGATATACATCAAATGTGTATCATTTATATATAAAAAATAAATACATATAATTTTATTATTGATAAAACATTTCATTTTAATGTTATAAAAATAATTAAGAGACTAAAAATTTTTGGCAAAAAGACTTGTTCCCACCTAAGATACAATAAAATCCTAAAATCTTGTCTTCCAACTTTAAAAACTCAAACACTTATTTATGAATAAATTTTTATAAAAAATCTCAATTAGAATTAGAAGTAAAACTGTTATTTAACAAAAAAAATTTTAAAAACTAAATTTTTGTCATATTTTTCTTTTGATCAATTTGAAAATATGAAAATTTTTCTCTTCGAATTTTCTTTTAAAGTTTGAAAAATAGATTTTTTTCTCTAGATTTTTAAAAATTTAAAAGATAAAATTTTGAGATTTTATGATACCTTTGGTGGGAACAAGTCTTTTAGCCAAAAATTTTCAGCCTTGAAGTCTGGATTATGTTAGTGATCATGTAACAAAATTGTGTGTTATATCATACATTATATTAACTTAAACTATCAAGCAGTGAATGATTACTATTTTCATCCACCATCGGTTCAACATTAATGTGCAACATTAATCCCTCTATTTCCCCTACTTCCTCTTCGATGTATCTAATCTCACAAGGCGTCCAATAGCTATGCCTTTCAGAGCCTTGGCAGCCGCCTAAGATTGAGGAAGGATGGACCCAAACAACCACCAAGTTGTCATCTTTTGAGTCATTTTCTTCTCCGGGTTTGAACACTCTTGTGTGGAGCTTCACCTCATCTGGTGTTTCAATTTTACAGGTCTCAAGTTTGAAGTTTGACATGGGGAATCACATAAAAATGGGAACTTGGCGAGGGAAAAGGATCAAATGGACACTTAATGAAAGAGAGAGAGATTAGGAGAAGATAAAGTGAGAAAGACAAGAGTCATGAATTCAAAGCTCAAAAGTTTTTGTTTGGTGAATGACATGACAGAGTTAGAGAAAAACTATTGATAAATAAAACCACTAAGACACAAATTCATCACCTCACTCCACACGGTTTTAATTTTTTTTTTTTGGTGAGTAAAATAGAAGTGACAAAATAGAGGCTTAACTATAAAATGGTATACTTAAACCACTTAGTGGAGGTGCCGGGGGCACGGTTTTAATCTTATGATTGAAGTCAAACTGCATTATTAAGAATTGACTTACAGATTATTTCATGATGATAAAATTGTAATCTCATCGCAATTTTTCTCTTGGGCACTCTTACACTACCCTCTAACTTCGTTTTTTGTTGAGGTACTCTGAATATTTAAATTTGCTTTTTTCTCTTTTAGCTTGGATTTATCAGAATCTTCGTTTCAGGAATCACTGAAGAGTCCCTGATTTGATTTCTGTGTGTTAAGGTTGGTAAGTATTTAAAATATTTTCTGATTTTCTGATTTCTGTGTGTTTTGCAGTGTCCCATCCATGGATGGAGACTCCCTTAGCACGTTGCTACGTACATTAATGGTGAGACTGGAAAAGGAGACCCTGAGATGAAGAAGCTTGCAGTTATTGTTAAAAAGGGCATATATATGTAAAGGTATATCAGTGGAAAGAAATATTGAATATTTTTTTGGGAGTTATCGATGAATGGAATAACAGGCAGTGGGACATGGAAGAGAAAACATGGGTGGATGAAGGGAAGCAGTTGGCTGGCGATGTGGAGGGGATACTGGATGAGATTGCTAAAAGTCAGACTATCAGGGTCAAACAAAGATTAATAAGGTCTCTCATCCCTGCATGTTTAAGTGGTTCAATTGCAATTGCAGCCACAACATTTGTTAGTAGTCTGAATTCTAGAGTAATAATGACAAGTAGCCGATTGAAAAAACTCAATACGAAAAGCGTTGGACTGGAATTGACACTGGATTTTATCCTCTGTTGAATTTCTCTCCGGGGAGTGTTAGTATATGTGTGGGTGAGACTGGTAGCTTTTGAAATGTGCCGTGTCTCAGTTCAGTTGAAAACAAAATAGGGACGTACTGAATTATGTCTCCCGACTACATAACTGGGCAAAATATCTGTAATTTTTTAACAATTTCTCATTTTGATAAACTACACTATCTCTCTTCAGTTTCCAGACTCTTCAGTCTCTCTCTCTCTCAATCGGTGACCAGATTCACTGTTATTATACTATATAAGTTAAAGTTTTTAAATTTTTATTTTAAAAATTTTAATATTTTATCAATTTTATTAACAGTTGAAGTCTCTTTTTTTTTTTTCTTGTCTAGATTAATTAAAGTTTACAAAGTCATCTCATTTTTGTTCTTACAATAATTAAAAGCACTTGAGGATTGAAAAAATGCCATGCCTTCTTTGAGAAGGGGACAGACAATGATCAATTGGAGGAGGGCAACGAGTGATGTCTAATAATGTAAAACCTGTATTTCTTTTCTATTTGTACGGACTATTGTCTGCACTTGCTTATACCTAAACATGAACCCAATAAAAACAGCACATAATGAAGTGCATTTATATATCCTCTGTTGGAAAAGATCAAGGTTTAATGACAATAATGCATAGTGAGAGATGGGTTGCGTTCTCTGGATTTGGTGAGAAAATTATCTCCAAAATGTCATTCTTGTACTTTAAGCCTTTTTTTTTTTTGTTTTTGGGTAAGATTGTCGTGACAATTTTTATACAAAATGCGAGGGGGTAACCAGTGTGGGGTTGTTTGAGTTGCACTGTTTTCTAGTAGCTAGTATGGATGGCAAATAGATTTGTTATTCCCAAATTGTTCAGTCACAACCTAATCAACTTAAATAATAAGTAAACTAATAATACAGAATATATTAATGTTTGATTGGATTCTTAATCGGAAATTAATACACATTAACTGTGTTTTCAGAATAAATCTTTGACTCCAAATCAATTTCTTGGCTTGTCTCCTTTTAAGTATGAGACT
This sequence comes from Mangifera indica, assembly GCF_011075055.1. Taxonomy (NCBI): domain Eukaryota; kingdom Viridiplantae; phylum Streptophyta; class Magnoliopsida; order Sapindales; family Anacardiaceae; genus Mangifera; species Mangifera indica. Next base: position 20,663,834 of record NC_058137.1, on the reverse strand, counting down.
AATATCAAGCAAAATTGACACTATTCTTAAAATGAAATGAGGTTACATTTCATATTTAAAATGATTATATTGTTTTATAATCAGAATAAATAAATATGCATTTGGTGAAATTTTTCCACAAAGGACAAAATTTTCTTAATTGTCTCTCTTAATTCCCATAATCACAAGGGTCAACACCTCTACCAGCCTAAGTTACTGCTTGTTTGCAAAATCAGTAAAACCAATGTGTGGAAGTGAAAAGTTTAGATATGCAAGAGAGATGGATCCAATGGCTATAAAAATCCAATTTTAGTTGTGTTTTTTTTTTTTTTAATTTTTTAATCTAAAATATGCAACATACCAAAATCCCATAGTTCCCGCCTATGTTCCCTTTCAAATATTCTAAAAATTTCATCAAAAGTTAAAGTAACCATTTTGTATGCATGTTAGAAGAAGGAAAACCGAATTTCTCTTGTTGCCACTATTTGTTGGGAAGAAAATAAGTAAACTAGAAATATCAAAATCAAACTCTTCCCCACTTGATTAAAATATATGACAACAAACAATTAGCAAAAGTATGATTTTATTACATTAAATAATAAAAAATAAATATAGTAAAAAAACACTATAATTTAACGTGAAAATGTCTTTAATGAGAAAAGTAAAATCACAGGGTTTTGCTCAAATAAACCAATCTACTATATCAAAAACATAGTACATTGTTTTCAGTCCACGAATGAGTATACAACTCTCCAAAGCAACAAAACAAAGAAATAATATAACTACAGAAAAATAATAAATATTATAGTAAACTCGAAAGCCTATATCTCATGTTACAAGTATAACAAACAAATCTCTACTGACCAAAATATGAGATCAAACGTGCCTAAAATACTATAAAAAATTGAGAGCAATCTAATGATAGACAAAAGAGAAAGAGATGTTTTTTTAAAAGCCACTTAAACAAAACTACACAACAAAATTAGTCCTGTTTTAACACAGAAAATTGCTTACCTGAAAATCAAATGGCACTAAAAGCATCTAATATTCTTAACAATAGAGATATACTTGTAGAAAAATGAAAAATATATATAAACAAAATTGTAAAATACATATCTAATTTTGTTCCAAATTGCAATTAAGAGTTGGAGATGCAAGAAAAGAGAAATACAAGATGGAAAGTGTTGTTTGAAAATATGAAAAGAAAAATAAGAGTCTTGAGATCATGGTATTCAAATTGTGTATCATATCGTGTATCAAAAACCTAGTTTTTTGCATCATATATCGTATCGTATCCTATAATATGTTTTTTAAAAAATAAAATAATAAATATTAATAAAATAAAAAAATTCTAATTGACATGTCATCATTTAGAAAATATCACAACTATCCTTAAAAAATTAAAATTTCTCATTTATACCCCTACTACATTATCATTTTCTATAAAAAAGTAAATTAATCCATATCGTCGTATCGTATCGAGTGATGCATTCACTATATCATATTAAATCAATATATTTTATAATACGTATCATTTTATACATATATCATATCATATTATATATCATAAGATATTAATAATTATACTTGAGATTGGAAATAAGAGTGTAATTCTTTTTTAAAATTAAAAATTAAAAAAGTACAATTGAAAGATAAGGAAATCTTGTACTTTTACCGAAAGAATTTCACTTTTTTTTTTTTAATTTTTTTCAGTCCAACAATCCCAATTTTTTAAAATTTTTTCTAGTGGATTTGTGGGTATTTGCAGGTCTACTCGACTGGCCTGCAACATACAAAGTTATATGGGTACAAGTTTATACAGATATGGATTTAAAAAACTATAACCCATATCCATTTTATGGGTGGGCACCTATGGTAATTAGGGTAACCTATCCGTTTTATCATGTACGATCAAATAAAAATGCGAGACTATATGGGTAGGTATGTTGTCACTTTTTTCTTACTTTAAAAATAAAATATTAAAATAGATGATGTAAAATAGTATTCAATCTGCATTTAAAAGAATTTCTAGATCTACTATTAAGTCAATCATTCTTAGAAATAATAAATTAATAAAATTAAAAATTATTAGAAAATTTTGTAATTTTAATGGTGTTACTTCAATAACGTCAGACTTATGGACAACCACAAATTAAAACATAGAATACCTATAGGTAACTACCCATTACATTGATTCTAATTAGCAATTGTATAAAAAAGTAATTACAATTAGTAATTTAGAATATTTGTATAGTGATCTTACAATTTACCAAGCACCAATAAATATTTTTTTATGAATATAAAATTAATAATTTTATTTTTACAATGATTTTTGATACTATAAAAAATAATGACAAAGTTATTGAATTACTGTTGAATCATATATTTGTTTCATTTAATAGAATATCATTTAATATTAGATGTGTATATTATATTATTAATTTAATAGCTCAAGATGATTTGAATATGACTAAAGATGAGATATAAACAATTAGACGTATTATTGCATGAATTTCATCATCTCTATCATGGATGTAAGCATATAATATACACATCTAATATTAGAGCCATTGAAAACAACTGTAAACCAATGCTCAAATGTGTACTATTTAACTATTTGTTTAATTTTGTATAGTTTGTTAGAAATCAATCATATTTTTAAAGATTTAGATATAATAATACTTTCCAAATTAAATCTAAACAAATGAAACAAAAATTTTAAAAATATTATAACGAAATTTCTTTACTTTATATCGTTGAGTAAAACTTTTATTAGATGTTGTTAATGATAATTTATTATTATCAACACTGTTTATATGATGTTAAAGAATTTATATTGGAAATGTATAGTATTTATGAAAATAAATACGTAAGGATAACAAAAAGTTCAGAACCCAAGATACGTTTTAATAGTTCAGATAGAATAAATTCATGTATATAATAGCTCTTGCACAAAGGTAAGCAGCCTATGGGTTAGAGTTCAAATTATGATGAGTTTTATAATTATATTAATATTGATCATTATTCAGAAATTGTTAAACGGTACGATGATAAGATATTAGATGTTTTGACATGGTGGAAAACAAATCAAGAAAGTTTTCTTGTGCTTGCCATTATAGTTCGAGACCTACTAACCCTTTTGGTGTTGACTGTAGCATCAGAGTTCACTTTTAGTGTAGGTGGATGCATACTGGATGATAAATGATTTAATTTAAATCCAAACACGATTGATGCAATCATGTGTATGAAAGATTGGGCGAAAGTTAATTTCAAACTATAGAATCAGGTCACAGAAGATACCTTTAAAGAATTCAATAATCTTAATGTTGAGGATGAGTAGATAATGGTACATATATCATACTTATATTTGTAATTAAACATTAAGTAAATAAATTTATTTATAATATGTTATAATGTTTTTTATTTTATAATCATAGTATTTCTCCATCACAAGTGAGGAAGTATTAATAAAATATCGAGGTACTGTAATTGGTTTTAATAATTAAAAAATATTTTTTATTTAATTTTTTAAATAAAACACTAAAAAATAGAAAATTTGTTTTAATGGGTAGGCCTAACCCTGCCCATTATCGTCTCTAGACTGTTGCATACTTAATCCACCGATCAAGCTCTTGATCTCATCAATGGAATCCTTCAATAGTCGTTGCTGGCAAAGCTCTATTTCTTGTATGAGTTGTATTGATTCTCCGCAAAACTCCTAAGTTTAGGTACCTTCAGCCATACTCTGGATCGCTAATCTGATACCACTTAATAAATTCTTATACAAAATTAATACAGGACCAACAGAGAACAAAGAGAATTAATAAGGAAGATAATAAACGGTATATTTCTCATCATTTCCAAATCGTTACATGCAACTTTTAAAGGGTTCTTTCTCATAACTAACAGCCACGTGGTGAGCTATCTTTTCTACTGTAGTAACAATTTGCTTAAAACTGAATTAAAAGCAAATTCAAACAAAATGCAAAATGACAATACAAAACTGATAGCTACAAAACGATGTCATCTAGTTTATTGAAATTGTGTGTTTCGATCAACCTCCTGATTTTTAATCAACGATGTTGTATCTCTTCCTCCTTCCCAATTCGAATTCATATCATAATATCGATATCAATTTGATTGTGTTTGTTTGTATGGATTGATAAGAACTTGGGGGGGATGTCGAAACAATCGTCGCTATCTAGATTTTGCGCGTCGGAGAGCAAACAAGTTTCAATGCCAGAGAGGTGACAACTTTCGACACCCTAGTGCAGTAGAGATGATATCTAGATTAGGTTTTTTTATTGGTAATGTCAATTGAAAAGATAGAAGGGCGTAAAACAATATTAAATATTAAATATGTTTAAAATGAATTTAATATTAATGACAATTATTGGACAAGTTTTACGGTCAAAGTTTTTTGTCCGTGGACTTAAGTAATTTATTTTTAATTTTTTCTAATTTAAGGGTTGGTTTAAATATTTTTTTATTCAATTTTTTCTTAATGACTTGAGGTATTAAATGGGTTAGATTGATCTATGACCCAATTCATAAGGGTCTGATCCACTCTTATAATAAATCGAATTGGGTCTTGAACCTAAACACAAAACCTGTGAATTAGTCTGGTGTATTACTGTTTTTATAATTAATTAATTAATAATTATAATATAAAAATTATTTTTTATTAAAATTAATGAATTATCCGCTATAGTTAGTTTCCGCGTATTACTGTAGGGCCGGCTCAGGCCCTAATGGCCTCTACTGTGCGAGATATAGCATATAATCAAGTGAATTCATCCTCTTTTATATCGGCAGTTGACTCAGTCCAAATGGAAACAGTAAAAGGAACATTAAATAAAAATGGAGTCGTTTCCTGATGCCCAACTTTCTTTTGATGGCTAAAAGACTATTTCCCACTCAAGTTTAGGTACACTCTCAAAGTTACATCAATAGGATTTGAAAAATATAAAGTTTCATTTATTTATTTCAAATTTTAGTTAGAGTTAGAGGTAAAACTATCATTTAATAGAAAAATTTTAAAAACTAAAGTTTCATTATGTTTGTCTCTCACAATTTAGAAATCTCACAATTTTTTTACTAAAGTTTGAAAAATCAATATTTTCTCCCTAGGGTTCGCAAATAGTCATCGGAGATGTTGTCTTCGATTGCATTGGCTCTCCCTCTCTACTTATCTCTTCTTGCCAATTAAATATCAAGCATCGGCGAAACCAATTTCTTCTGAAGAAAACGAAATCATATTCGTTGGAGTGTCTCAGATGAAGATGACATGGTCGTTTAAGACCTCCGACAGTTGTCTTCATCTAAAAAAATGAAATCGTCTTTGTCTAAGAAGAAAATACTCTAACAAAAATGATTTTATCTTTATTGAAAGAAATCAATTTTGTCAATGCTTGGAATTTGATTGGCAGGGAGAGATAATCTAGAAGGGAGAGCCAACAAAGTCGGAGACGACGAAGTTTGCAGTCTCTAATGATGATTTGCAAACCCTAGGGGGAAATACTAATTTTTCAAACTTTAGGTGAGGGAAAATTATGAGATTTTCAAATTGAGGGGGGTAAAGGTAATAAAACTTTAGTTTTTAAAATTTTTTTTGTTAAATAATAATTTTTCTCTTAACCCTTACTTACTTAGATTTTAAACAGATATGTGAGACTTTGAGTTTTTCAGACTTTGCAGATGTGACTTTAAGAACACACCTAAATTTGGGTGGGAAATAGTCCTTTGGCCTTCTTTTGATACAATAAAAATATATTAAGTTCCCTGTTTTATCATAAATACTCTCGCCAAATTTCTCCCGAAGTCTCTCAAGCTTGATCGACTCTTGGCGTTGAGGTATGTAGATTACAAGTGTTTGCATAAACTTTTATCTTTTCTAATCGATTTGTTGCTTTATATTCACATTTAGAGAAGCTAATAATCCACTTTAGTAGAGTAGATAATGTGAATTAAATGAATAATGGATTTTGTACCAATACAATTGTATTAATCGGTATCTTCCCAATCACTATCATCCTTTCCAGACGACTAAAACCATGCCTTTCTGGAGCCCTTTCTGTCTGCTTTCATTACAGTGCTGTTATATGCTGGAAAAAATTTAGAGTTTTATTTTGTATCAAGTATATTCTTTTAATTCTAATTTCATGCCCATCTGAGGGTGAACCAAGTAATATATTTATAAATTTTTTTGTCCAAATTTTTTTATAATTAAAGGTAGATATAAATAACTTATCTTTGAGGAGAGGTCTAAATAATTTTTCATCCATTTTTTCTAATTCAAGGATGGCCGGACCTTCCCTCAGAAAGACACAGCTACGCCCGTAGAAATACAGGGGGTGTTATTTCTTAATGTAGAATAAGTCCACACGGTTTAAATTCTTAATTGAAGTCGAATTACGTTATTAATACAAAAATGTAACATTTTTCTCTTGTTCAATCTTACACTACTCTCAGACTTTCTTTTCGATTTATCAGAATCTTAAGTAAAATTTTGTTGGGTGCGTTTCAGAAATCAGTGGAGAGTCTGTCGTATGTAAAATATTTTCTTATTTGCTGCATGCCTATGCAAATTAGGTTTATATATATTGTTATTATTAATATTTTTTGTTGGGTACATTAGCATAGTCTAAGCCAAATTAATAATTTTGGATTTGCCTGCCAACTTCCTCTTCCCATCTTCTCATAGATTTCCTTTGTAGTTAAACTTGGGTTTAGAATTTTCTGTTTAGATAGATATAGAATTGAATCACTAAAAAACCTATGATTTATCATTTAATTAAATTTTATAAGCTTTTGCAGTGTCATAAATTTCTTGTGTGACAGTTCTCAACCTGGTCGAAATTCATGGAGCGACGCAAGCTGCTTGATTCACTGCGCACGTTAGTGAAGCGACTGAACGAGCTGTCCCCGAAGTTGAATCTCCTCGAAGCTTCTGTTCTAAACTGCCCAGGTTTACCAATGCATCAATGGCAGGGCAAATTGAGGATTTTTATCAGAGCTATCGACGAAAATATTAACGAGAAAAAGCCCCAGTCTGACAGGGATGTGTTGGTGGCCGATGTCAAAGTGTTGGCTGCTGATGTGGAGGAGATACTGAATGAGATTGCTGGAACTCAGACGTTCGAAGAACCTTCGAAAAACTGCTTTCCTTTTTCCACATCTAGGAAAAGAAAAGCTGTTCTTACAGTTAATGACGATCTGAGAACCAAAATATTCCGCACAAGCAGCCAAATGGCCACACTCAATGACAGGAGATGTGAAATTGGACTGCTAGTGCGATCCACGGGATGGGCGTATTCTGGCCCTCGGAACAACAATGATAGTCTGCATATTGAGGGGAGTCCGTTTTGCACTAGGTTCTTAAAAAAAAAAGTAAGAGCTCCGAATGAACAACCTCCAACTCCGGAGCAAGAACAACCTCCTCCAGCACAAGAACATGAAGCTCAAGTCGAGATTCCTCCAGTGCAAGCTTGTAATGATCGGGAACCTAGTTCCAGACCAGAAAAGAGGCGAAGATTGGATGAGGATTCAGAGGGTACTATTCAAGGCCAGGTCTCCAACAACACAAGCTTTATGAGTGAGCCTTTGTCTGGGACCAGACGGATCAAAACTGACAGTAACCCGAAAATACTCGATTCAGAGGATGATATTGAGATCTCCTGAATTATAATACTATCTCTTATGGGAGATCCAGAGTGCTTGAAAGGAGAGACAATTGGTGGAGGGAACATCAACTTCAACTGGAGCAAGGAAATTTGTGTTTTCTAATGTCTGCAGTTTTTTTTCTTTTAAATGTTTTTAATAAATGTTAATCAAGTGTTGTGTTTCCTTTTTCATTTCCATGCGCTTTTGATGGAATAAATGTAAAAGACTTTGGTCTTCTTTTTCATCAATTCTTATCAACTTTTGAACAACTGCTTCTCTTTATTTATGTTAATTATGAATGGTTTATGTCATATCATAAAAATGTTTGTGGAAAAGCAGGGGACCCTTTGCAGAAAATTTCATGATACACTGCAATCTTGATGAACATATCCGGTTCTACTTTACAGTTTCATAAGATAACTGGGGTTTGCATATGGACAATTACCCGTATTTTTGGTGGTTACATAGCATAAGCAAGCTAAATTAATAATTTTGGATTTGCCTGCCAACTTCCTCTTCCGATCTTCTCATAGATTTCCTCTGCAGTTAAACTTGAGTTTAGAATTTGCTGTTTAGATAGATAGAATTGAATTATTACAGTGTTAGAAAAAAATCCAGTGATTAATTATTTAATTAAATTTTATAAGCTTTTGCAGTGTCCCATCCATGGATGCTGACTCCCTTAGCACGTTGATACCTACATTAACAATGAGACAGGACAAGGAGTCCCCTGAGATGAAGAAGCTTGCAGTTATTGGTAAAAGTGGCATATATCAAAACTTTCCAACGTTTTCTTTATTCAAGCACATTTTCTCTAACAATGTGGAGGTGATACTGGATGAGATTGCTAAAAGTCAGACTATCACGGTCAAGAAAAATTTAATGAAGTCTCTCATCCCTGCATGTTTAAGTGCTTCAAATACCATTACTGCTACAACATTTGTTAATAGTCTCAATTCCAGTGTAATAATGACAAGTAGGTGATTAAAAAAACTCAATACGAAAAGAACTATACTGGAATTATCATCAAAATCTGTGATACCGTGTTCAGCAATCCCATTGGACCCTATTCATCCAATTGACAGCGATTGCACTGGAAACTCTCAATATAACATTTGTTGTATTTTCTGAGTTTTTGGCCATATATAATGTGTGCGTAGGTGTTTAACTTAAATCTTTTTACTAATATATAAGACCCCGTTATACTTTTTCATTTCTATGCACTCTGTGCTTGAGGGTTTTTTGATTTAAATTTTTTTTATCAAACACTGTATTTTCCTCTCATTTTTAACCCCAAATTAGGTCTTTCGTCAACAAATTAGCATACTGAACCATTTTTAGTTGCAATTATGAATGTTGTCGATCAGCATATGATAAAATTCAGCCTAGACTGTTTAAGATAAGAAAATGAAAGAGCATGTTGCTACAAATTGATATAAATCTGAGAATTCTCTGCATATATTGTCTATGTAACACTCACATATATGTCTTAAAAGGTGAAATAGTATTTATTTATAAGTATATGATATAAACATGATTGAATGTGATTTCTGAGTCAAAGTTTAAGTTTTTGGTGACACATGGCTGTGTATGGAGAGGTCATGCCCATGAGTCATGTCATGTCAGCCGGAATTGAGGGGCTTTTGTGAATCAGTAGGAGAAGTCACAGAGATTAGATCAATGGGTTATATCAAAGTCTGTCTGTTGTGCTCTATGTTTAGTCGATCAAAATGTTTTTGACAGGCTCAGGTAATGAGGAGTAAAATTCAGGAGTGGCGAAGGGTTATGCTTTTCTGACCTTCAAAACTAAAGAGTTGGCTTCTAATGCCATTGAGGAGCTAAATACCTCTGAATTTTAACAGCCAGTTTCTTCTTTTGCGGGGGAAAAAGATAAAGTGCTCAACAGCTGAAGCGAAGCAAAAATTGTTCATTGGTATTTAGCAATGTTCCCAGAAATTGGGGTGAGGAGAATATGAGAAAGGTTGCGACAAAGATCGGGCCAGGAGTCATTTTTATTGAGTTGTTGAAGGCATGTCCATCTTAATCTTTAATATTGTGCCTCTGCTAATATTATAACGTAGTTTATTGCAGTTGTCTGTTATGCTGTTGTTTATTTATAATCTTTTGCTCTCTGCTCATAGTAGTGGTTTGTAATTTATTTCCTCACATGTATGTGCTATTGATTGAAGTTCTTTTACTTTACAGGACCTGCAAAATTTCTGTTGGAATTGCAAATTTGCTTTTGTTGAGTATTATAATCATGCATGTGCAGAATACTTAAGACTAAAAATGTCTAACCCCAAATTTAAGCTTGACGATAATGCTCCAACTGTGTGCTGGGTTGACCCTAGAAATGCATGTTGTTTTGCTGCTTCTAGACACATCCGTTGATGGTGCTGGGCCGAATTCGGCATGGCCTGCCATGCTAGCTCGCAGAATGGTTTGGCCCAGGGCACAGCCTAGGCTCTCTGGGCCATGCCTCCATGGGCCTTTGGCAAGCCAGCCCACTATATTATATATTTTTTCCCCAGAACATGCCGCGCGGGCAATGCCCCTGTGGCTGGTCCCTTGGACATGCCTAGCTGCTTCTCAGGTTCCAAATAATTCCATGGCATCTGTTTTTTATCTGTGGAATAATGAATTTAGTGGCAATACATCATTTGATCATTACTGGATTTTCTCACTATCCTCCCATTTTTGTTTTGTTGCAACATTGGAAACCTTGAGTTCACATAAAGCTCATGTTATTTGTCCTTCATTTCTCCTTTCTCCATATCTTAATCATTGCATTATTTGATTTTATCACTCAATACATAGGTATGTTTTTTTTCTTATTACAAGAGAGATGGCATTTACTTGCATGTTTAAAAAGAAAGGGCTATATAGTATACATGATTTACCTATAGATTTCATTGTATATGAATCTTGATCTTGTAACCCTTCTCCCCATGAAAACTCTTGTATGTAAAGCATTTTGGTTGTAATTTGTTTGCTTTAGTATGCCTTGAAAGGAGGTTTATCAGCTCGTGTAGACAAAAGTTGGGCTCTGTTTTATGGGATCATGATTTCAATGCTCTCTAGACTTTCTTTACTACTCATCCAACCTCTGTTTCTCATCTCACATTGACTTCCGCTGCAGTATTTAAAATAGTTATACTTGTTGCTTTTCTTTATTTTCAATCGCGAGGTCATATCTAGCATGATGATGTCATTTCCTATCACCCTTTCATATAATAGTTAAATCTGTAACTTGTGAGTTGCATGCCTAGTTAACATTTCTGCTTGTTAATTATTATTGTTTTCTTTTTCAAACTTTGCACTTTCTTAATTTCTAGCTTGCAAATTATAATGCCTTTTCCCTTGAGCTTGCCATTTTTATCTTTTTACGGTTCTTTTGCATATGTATGACTTGGCTAAAGTTGAACTTGGTGTAATTTTTAATGTAGGCAACAGCCTGGAATGCAACAACACGCACCGCCACTGCTGCCCTGAAATGGCAGGGGTGGGGCTTGGCAGTAGCTCCAATAGTGGAAGACGCAACCATGACAGTGGCCATGGACGTAACTGGTATAACCTCTATGAATTTTAAATGCATTACCATGTCATGCACCTAGAAACGGATGATATGAATGAAACACTCCTGCAATCAACTTTTAACTTTCATTTGGGCTTATCTCTATGCTTTGAATATGAGGAGCTGATGTGTTTATTACTCATGGTTTTTGAGCAGTTAAAGCTTAATGCTAAACCCAATCATATCCCTTGTTAGTTTCAATGCTTTAGAGTTTATCTAATTGGAAAGATCTGATCAATGGAATTATCTTGCTGCATATCAAATTCATTCCCAGATTCCATTTTCATCTTATTTAATCCTTATCACGAAAGCTATACCTTTTTTACTGCAGTAGACATCAGCCTTGTGTTTTAATGAGTAATGTTTTCATTCGTCCAGCAGATGTTGGGAACATGAAAAGCAGCAATCTGACATGTCAACTCAAATCTTGGCAGTTTGATCGTATCCCTAGTGAAGGGATTAAAGAAGATCACACAATGAGTTCTCATTGTGTATAGCTATAACCATCTTCAGTGGAACCTGAGATGCCCGAGTGACAACCCATTGCAGACCTGTAGAATAGAAAATTCAGACCTGTAGAACAGAGAATTCCAGCAGAAGAATGCTTCCTGATAGATTTCCAGAATACTTAAGATAGCATATGTCTCACAAGAAAAGTGTCAAAATAAGATCCACAACTTCCAGAATGTAAATCAAACCAATTGTAATTCAATACTTAATGTGAAGGGAAATAACAGCATCACAATGTATGGTTACAGAAATTAAATCAGTCAATGCAAGAACAATCCAATTTATTAAAGCAACAGAACAACAACAAATAGAAGGACACAGCAAGAAAACACTAAAGCAATTAAGTTAACAAACAACTCCTAAGAATTTAATCAACTCTGGAAAGTCTTCTTCACCCCGTCTCTTCTCTTCATACTTGTATTTATAGGCAGCCTTTCTCTTCCACTTTCCTCATGGCTGCCTAATTTCTTGCTCAATCTTCTGCACACGTTGGCCTCTCCCACTATCCCATTTCCTTCCAAATGACCAGGGACACTTCCAGCCACTTGTTGCACTTTCTCCACTTCCAGCATTTCATCTGAATTTTCCAGAACATCCTCATCAGTCTTGCATCTCGTGATTCTTCCAGCTGGATCATCTTGTGGGCTGCCCTTCTGGATTTTTGTTTTGGGCCTGCGAAAATAAACTCTGGACATGAGGCTTCCATCACAACCTGACACATCTCTCCTTTTATTTCGTCTATGAGGTTTTGGTTTGTGTCATTGCTCGACAGAGCTCTGATGGTTGGTGCACCCACAACGGCAACTTAACCTTTTTGGTTAGTCCGTTGACAAAGAGGCCTTGGTACTCTTGTTTCGACAAGTCCAGCACCATCCCGCAACCATCTCAAACTGTTGAATGGACTCCTCCATTGTCATTGTCGCTCAGAGAGCCGCTAATTCTCATTCGAATATTGGCCTATTCCCCTCCATACCGTTGCATCAGTTCAATTGAAGAACTCTTTAGGTCTATTTCTAGTGATCGAGTCCTTACCCATTGCAACCAATGCACGACTGCCCTTTCCATGGCGATGAAAGCGAGCTATACTTATTGTGTCAGCGAGGTATGATGCACCTTGATATATTGCTCTGCTCGGTATAAACACCCTACTGAATCCTGACCATCAAAGTTGGAAAGCTCAAGTCTTTTGTATGCAAGATGTTGGGAGTCGCCATAAATTTTGAACGAAGAAGTGAACTTACTGAGTGGTTGGTGGAATTGGCATGTTGTGTTTTGGGGGATTAAAATGATGTTAGGTGCTGGGCTGTGTGAAGGAGAATAGTAAGATGTGTTGTTAACATTGACGGGATAAAATTGCAAGGGAGTAGCTTGACAGGAAAAATTAAAGATGGTATTTTGGTGGTCGGTTTGTAGGTTGTTGCAATATGAGATTGCAGAATTTGTCACATGCTGTTGGTGGGGCTTATTTTGGGACTGGTAGTAATGTTGATTTTGGCGGTGATTGGAGTTAACTGTTTTCTGTTCAACCGGCGTGGTCTGTTTTCTCTTCAATCACAAACAACATATCTTTTATTGCTAAAATTCCGAAAATGTCTCTTCTAATTTTTTGAATGAAAATTCAGACAGCTTCTCCTCCAACTTTTGGAACTGCTCCTTCAACTCTTTGATTTCTTTTTCCACAGTTTCCGTTCTATTCTTCAATCACGAGGTTTTGATACCAATTGGGAAACTTTTTTATTAAAAGAAAATATTAGAATTATAATAGAAAGGATAAAATCTTTGAAGCTTAGGGAAAAAAAAAAAAAACCCTCTTATAACGAAACAATAACAGTATATTATTTATTTATTTATTTATAGGTATAAAAGTATTTATAAATAATTTAATTATCAACAGCCCTAAAACCCCAGATTGCGGAACTCTTTAAACCCCTAAAACCATTTCTGATAGGAGGAAAAACTGAAACCCAAATTCAAAAACACAAAGAACCTAATAATTGAGTTTAATTCTCACAAATTGAATTTCAATGCCAATAATTAATTTCTGTAACCTTAGAATCTTTATGTGAAATACATGACATTTGGCAAATAATATTAAGCAAATCTAAAAATTTCACTTGAAAGTAACAAAACGACTTACAGTTTCAGTTTCCTTCTCATTTTCCCAGACATAGTGAGCACCAGCTGAAGCAAAATTCTTCCATTAAGAGGAAAGAGAGACAGCTTTTATGCTTAAATGGTTGTGAAAACGCAACACGTGTAAAGTCAAATTGAAAGTATGAAAGAGCTCAGCTAATTAAATTGAAGAACCATTCATTGGATGCCGCATCAGCAAAAAGGCCGTTGATGGGGCCTGTCTTGCTTTACTTTCTACGGACATGGTGGAGTCCCCGTGGTTAATTTAGTGAAAGAAAAGGACACAGCTCAACGACTACAAATGAAAAATACTATTATTGTGAAAATGCATTTTGGTTTTAACTTTTACACTTAACTCCAAAACCCTACATTTATTTCATTTTCTTTTTACCTTTCAATATTACATTATCTATTTCTGCAGAGAAAGTATTAAAAGTAGCTTTCGATAATACTATATCAATTAAGAAAGGAAACAAAAATGGGTATAAATATAGGAAACTCAAATTTTTGCCGCTTTATGAGTTTGTCTATATATATTTATCATATTTTTTATATTGTAAATATTTTATGTCACAAAGTTTGAACACTTCTTAAAATACTTCTGCATTGATTAGAGTGTGAATCCGTAAAAGATATTACTCAATCACATAAAAATTACTGTATTTTTATCATATTATGTGAGTATCTTTTTTTAATCTACGTAAAAACATCAAAAATAAACTTAAATTTTAAATTATTAATTGTTAATGGTTGGATTTTTTTAATTAAATATACAGTTTAAAGAGTTTTTAGTGAAAAAATCAATAATTAATTCAAATTTTAAATTATATATTTTAAAAAAAACAGGCTGACGAGGTCACTAGGTTGGTGAGATTGCCATTAACCCATGGCAACCTCATCAACCAATTAATTACATGACTATATATCAATATTTATACTTATATTTATGACTCTTATATATATTAAAAAAAAAAAACACTCTCTAATAGAGAAAAAAAATGAAGCACCAAAATAACAAAAGAAACATTTAAATAACCAAATCAAATAATTCTTCCATAAATAGGAAATATCTACCTATATTTCCTAGTGAAACAATAACTGTATACAATATCTTGAAACAACACCATACAAGATGAAATGTGGTAAAGGAATTTAGGAAAAACCCTAAAAATAATATGAAACATCTTCAAGAAATGCCCTTTGTTCTACACCTAACAAGTGACTGTAAATCTCACCTAAAAAACTCAAAATCAATCCAGAAATTTCGTAAATTTTAACCAAATCAACAGCAAATAGGACATCGGATAAGTCCATTTTCATTACACTCACCACATCTCACCATTTTCTTCTGCTGTTCATCCATAATTTTGCAGCTTCCACTACACTCCATACACATCACAAATCTCACTCCACCACATCCATCACAACCGCCCATCGCCGTCGGTATTCCCTCAAACAAAATCCCCAATTTCCCTTCCTCCTCCATCTTCACCACCTCATCAACACCTCCAATCAACCTTCCTTTCACAAACACCACTGGAACTTTCACTTCTTTTGTCTCCATTAACGCTCTTAACTCCTCCTTAAACCCTGAATCCATCGATATGTCACGCTCGAGCATCTGTATTTGATGTGATTCGATGATGGACCTCACCTTGTTACATTCCTCAAATGTCTTTCTTATTCCTCTCAATGTGGTGGTGTAAATCACCACAGCATTTTCACAGCCCGGAGGACATTTCTTCTTGAAAGATTCAAGGATAGAATCCGAAGAAATCTTCGCCTTTCGAGTGCTAAATGTTGGTAAAATGACCCTTTTTACATGCTCTTTCTCTTCTGATAATTCTCTTTCATAACTTTCAACAAGCTCCGGATCAAACAGAGGACTATAACTCCCTTTTTTCTCTGACAGAAAATTATTCACTTTCAAGATCGACCTCGGGCTGAATTCTGATTTAATTGGTCCAGTGACCACTCCATTGATACGCACCTTATTCTCTTTACCTCCAAATTTCTTCACCTTTCTCGGCGAACCAAACTGGTTGAAGAACTTCAATGGACTTTTCCCTTCAGCATCCGCAAACCCACGAAGCAAAGCACGCGACTTTGGGCTCTTCTTTGAATTATTTGTGACGGGCATTTCTTCTTCAAGACCCTCCATGAGCTCCCATGCGTTGATGACTTCTGGCTCTCCGCGAGGCGGCGATGTCTGCGCATTCTTCTTCGTCTCCGCAACAATCTCTTTAATGGGTTCTTCTTCTTCGTGTTGTTGTTTTTGTTCCTTATCGAGATTGAGAACGCCGTACGTGCTGGAAGTTAGAGAGACGACATGGTTGACCACGTGCTCGCCGCCGCTGTTGAGGATGATGTCGCGGCGGAGTTCTTTCTTGACGAGTTTGGAAGAAACACAACCCATTGATTTGGTGGGTTTGGTGTGCGTGTTTCGTTCTCTTCTTACGTTGTTGTTTTTAAAGGAGGAAGAAGAAGGAGATTGGAAGCAAAGACAAGACAGCAAGGAGAGGGGGTTATGGTTTTTTTTTTTTTTTCCGGGCTTATTTGAATCCTAACCGTTATCCTGTCTGCAACGGGCCCCAACGGTCAAAAATTCGAATGTGATGGCCATTTTATTGGAAACCCCTCATTGGTTTTATGTTTTTGCCTCATAACTTTTGAACTATTGTCAGAAGCCCCAGATTTTTCTTATTTGCGGAATGCGCACAACCTTTTTATTTTATTTTAGGCCAAACGACTATTTCCCACCCAAAGTCTGATGTTTTCTCAAGTTTTTACCCTTTAACTATGAAAACATCAAACACCAAACACCCACCCATAGCCGATTAAATTTAACCAAACCCTAACGGTGATAAGGGTAAAATCATCATTTTCTCTATAATATTAAAAATAAACTAAAATAGAATCAAATTTTACCCCCTAAACTTTAAAAACTAAAATTTTCTTTCAGCATAAGTTTTAAAAAATGGCAGTTTCACCATAGGGTTTGGTTTTGAAATCTCCGACGACCTCTCCGGCTCTATTGCAGGGAGATGCCGTCGGCAACGGAGCCGGAGAAGTCGCCAGAGATTTCAAAACCAAACCCTAGGGTGAAACTGCCATTTTTTAAAACTTAGGCTGAGAAAAAATTTCAGTTTTTAAAATTTAAGGAGGCAAAAAGAGATAAAATTTTTAAACGTTAGGGTTTGATTAAATTTACCCAACCATGGGTAGATGTTTGGTGTTTCTATAATTAAAGGGTGAAAACTTGAGAAAACATCAAACTTTGGGTGGGAAATAGTCGTTTGGCCTTTATTTTATTATATTGCCCGCACCAAAATGTATTATTTACTGTAGAGGTGCAAACTAATTCAGTCACTTGTTAGCAGTGAGATTAAGTTTGACTCAACTAAAGTTGAGTTGAAATCAAATTTGAGCCATTTTTGTTTAATTTTCAACTTGAGTTTAAGTTTGATACTTAATAGTTGGATGCATACATAATTTAACTCAAGTAAAAATGTTAAGACTTTTAAAAATTTTAAACCTTCACTTAAAATATAATTTTTTTAATTGAGTCGAGTTGAGCATGAGTTAATTATTTTCATTTCAAGCTCGAATTTAAGTGAAATCAAAATTTTACTGAATTTAATAAACTCAAACTCAAACTCTATATATATGTTAACGAACTGAACTCAAATCAAACATTACTCAATTTGATTTATTTGTAACTTAGATTTATTATTTAGAGAAAATAAATTTTAAAATAATATCTAAGGGGCAGTTAATCTATAACAATTTGATTTATTTGAAAAAATGCAAGTAAATGTTGTCGGAAAAATGGCAAGACTACTACCATCGGAAAATGACAAGGAAGTTGTCGTCAGAAAAAGGCAAATGATGGGTAGTTGCATTGAGTGTTGGTTTGGTTTATAATAAAAATTATTAAGAACAGAATGGAGAGGAGAACTAAAAAGTTGATTTGCCGTTAACTTTGCAATCTATGGGCTAGGCTAGAAGCGTGGTCACATCTAAAAAAAATTAGGCTTTTTATTGTGATAAACGCGTTTTCTTTAAATAATTAGTTGACTTTAATGTATGCACCAAAACACAATTACATAATAAATTTTTTAATATTTATTTATTTATTTATTTTAAAAATTAAACCAATTATTGGATAACCAACTTTTAAATTCTAGTAAACTGAAAACCAAATTAAATTTTTGATTCTCATAGTATTTTAACACGGTAACCAAATTAGTTTTATGGGTATTTTACTTTTTAGTTCGAATATTGACTAGATTTAATTTTCGAAAAATTTTAAACACTCATAATGGAAAAACGGAAGATAGTTGTGTTTCTTTTATTTTTTTGGGTTAAATATGTCAAATGTTACATATTTCAGGTTAAAATAATATACCAAGGTTGAATAATTATTTTATTATGTTGATTATAATAAATTACTGTAATTATATTCTTTACGTAATCAAACTTTACAAAGACATATTAGTAATATATAAAAGTAAGAATGGTGTTTTCAGACATTCTCAATTTCAGAAAAGATACGTTCAAACGTTTAAGTGTTAGGCAAGTTTAGAGAAAACAAACACAACCTAAGATGGGCCAATGTTACATGTAATTGTTGGCATGCGGGTAGGCCTGTCAATCGCACCTATTGAATTGGGTTAATTTATTCAAACTCAAGTTTAAAAATAATTTGAACTTCAAGCTTTGAGTTCACCTATTCAGATCTCAGAATTTTAGTTTAAGTTTGATTTATTAAATAAAACTGAGTTTTAGACATATTTCGAACATATCCATATAAATTTAAAAAATATGAAATACTACTTGTAGTATTAAAAACATACAAAAACACTCCATTAAATAAAAAATAATCAACTTAAACTACCATAAACTATTATTATAATTTATATTTGATCTCCATGAAAAAGAAATGAAAAACAATAGTTTTAGACATCAAATTAATGCCTAAATTAATTGAATCTTCTAATATAAAACAATTAGATAAATTGCGTAATATCATTAAATATATATTAAAAAATTAAATTAAAAAAATTTTAATTTAGTTTTAATTACACTTTTGTGTACAACATTTAAATATATTTCAAATTTATTTCATTTTGAATATGAAACAAATTAACTAACAAACTTTAATATAATATTAATATAAATTAAAAAATATTATACTTTTACGGCCCTATCAAACCTCAAATTTAAACAATTTCAAGTTCAAACCCAATAACTTAATAAAAAAAATTTTGTCCAAACTTGTTCAAGTTCAAAATTTGTTCGGTCCAAAACTAATTTTTCAGGATGAACAATTAGAGCTTAAACTTATTTGACCCTATTGTCATGTCTATATGCAGCCCAAATATAAAGTTTAGTAAGTTAATGTATTTTATCAAATTACGAATGTTAAAATAATTAAATTTAAATTCTTAGAAATTAAAATATTTCAATTCAATGTTTGATCTTCGATTAAAGAACATACATAATATTTTTTACTTCTTAAATTTAAATAAATAAAAGAAAGAATTCTACATCTTAATAAAAATATCTATAAATTGTTCATGAAAATTTTAAACTAGAATTAATAATATTCTACCTCATTCAAATACAAATTGATACCTGATGGTCCTTTTATTTTATCATGACTTGGAACCAAACCTTGGGCTTTTTAACTTTGTTTATTCGAATTTGGGTCAGGCTGGCGGAATGCTTTTCACACCCGTCTTCCAACGTATGCTCCAGAAGTAACACATGGCAACAAAATATTTACTCTTTAATTTAAAAAAAAAAAAAATAGGGGCCAAGAGACTTTTTTCACCCAAGATTTAGTGTTAACTTAAACTCACATTCGATAGTTTGTGAAAATTTAAATACCTGCTTATTTGTTAAATTTTGTTATTACTATTAAAAGTAATATTGTCATTTAACAAAAATATTTTAAAAATTAAAAATTTATTATATTTTTCCCTAAATATAAAAATTTAAAAAATTCTCTCACCCAAAATTTGAAAATAAATATTTCACTCTAACGGTTTTCTAACCATTACTGTCAAAGGTCAGAGAGAGTACGACGGTTGCATTATCTCTCTTTTCTGACTTCTCTCTCTATTCTGGGTTATCCCCAATCATCATCGATTGACAAAGACATTTTTTCTTCATTCTAACAAAAATGATAATTTATCTTCATCTCAGATAAAAACGACAAATCAGGTGAGTGTGGGTTACACTAAATCTTAGGTGGGAATAAGACTTTTGGCCATTTAAAAAAAGAAAGAAGAGTACTTATAAAATTAATAAGATAATTATTATAACTAAATTATTAGATTAGATGTTTTTAATATATTTAACTTACATGACAAGTAGAAGAAACAAGAAATGTATGATGCATGAAGTTTGATCAAATATAAAATAAAATGTGTTAAGAGGATTTTCACATGTGTAACTTACATGACAAGCACAACAAACAAGAAAATATATGATGCATAAAGTTTTTATTTCAAAACATGAGGCATTATAATTTTTTTCGATAAAATTATGTGTATTTTTTTCGGATATATAAATAAGTATATATTTAATATATATTATCAAATAATTAAATAATTTTAAATTAAAAAAGAGTAATTAATTATATAATAATGCATAATGTGTATACTCATTTGTATATATAAACTTTTAATATTTTTTTTTCAACTTTTCTTCTCACTTTCCCATCTACCAAACACACTTACAAAATCATTGAATGGAATCACTTTAGTTTAATTTCTAACTAAACCTTTAATAATTTATAATAAAAAAAAATTAAACTCTATAAAGCATTAAAGATAATCTTTAGAATAATATCAATCAAAGTTGTCAATCATTCACCAAAACGAAAGCTTTTTCTACAAGCTAGAAAGGAGATAAAGACAATTTCATCAAATTCATATCCTTATTTAAATTAACCAAATATTTTTGTAATAATAAAATTATGAATACTTATATTTATATATGTGTATTATTTGATTGAATAATTTTAAATTTAAAATAAAATATTATTTAATTATATAATAATATACATAAATAAATATTTATTTGTATATTTAAAATAGATTTACATAATTATTTTTTAACTGTTTATTTTAAAGCCTCAATCATTCCCCCCTACCCACTAAACAATCTTTTCAACTAGAGAGAAGGAAGTTTCCCTAACCAATTATTGATTTTTAACACAATTTTACTTGTTCATATAATATAATTTAAAATTGAGTTTCCGTGTCAATTATTTACTTTTATATATATATATATATATATATATATATATATATATATATATATATATATATATATATAACAAATTACTCATTTTTATGAGATGTTAATTAAAATAGTTATTTTTTTCATCTTTTATATATATAAAAATATATATAGTCATTTTTTAATTTAATTTAATTTTTATAAAAAAAAAATTATAAGATTTGTGATTAGATGAATAGATTGATTGGTTGGCTAACTATCTAGCCAATCATTCCATTGCCTAAATCATTAAAAAATTTTACGTTTTCACTTTATTTTAAATAATTTCTCAGTTTTGAGTGAGTTAATAAGTTTTACGTTTTGACTAAATGAGTTTATGTTTGATTGAATAAGTACAAAATTATATATATATATATATATATATATTAAAAAACAAATTATTTTAATTAATATCTCCATTTCTATAGTGGGAAGAAGGTTGTCCCATTTTGAACGATGCCGGCATTTGGAGGTGAAAGTGAAGTGATGCTTTGTAAAGTAATACAAGGATAGTTGCCTTTAATGTTTAATTTATTAGAATATAAATTGGAAGCTAAATGATTTTTGCCTAATCATGAATTCAAATTGATGATAAATACAAACTGAAGGTAACTCTAAGGGGGCGTTTGGTTCGGATAATATTTGATTACTAAAATAAAAAGATTACTTTAAAGATAGATTACTTAGAAGATTATTGGGTATAAATGATTACTATGTTTGATAAAATTTGATAGGTATAAATAATTATTATGTTTGGTTAAAGATAATAAAAGATTACTAGTAAATTATTTTATTTAAATGTCTTTAAATATAATTATTTTAAAATATTTTTTATATTATTTATCATATTAATTAAAAATAAATTTATTTTTATCTCAAAAAAATTAATAAATAATAATTTTTCTATAATAAACTCAAGATTACCCTAGTAATCTTTAAATACCTAAGGTGAAGGTGGTAATCAGATTACCACATATATTATCTGTCACGTCAACATTGGTAATAGAAGATTACTGTAATATTTTATTACTGATAAATCAAATAAGGGAATAAAAGATAGATTACCAAAGTAAACTTAAAAACCGTCAATCAAACGCACCCTATTAACTTAATAAAAAAATTGCTTCTAGACTTGTTCCAACTTAAAATTTTTTTGTCTCTTAAACTTGTTTTACCCAATTAACATGACCGTACGCAACCCAAATTTAAAGTTTAGTAAGTTTACGTATTTTATAAAATTATGAATATTTTAATAATTAAATTTGAATTCTCAGTAATTAAAATATTTTAATGTTTGATCTTCAATTAAGAAACATACATAATATTTTTCACTTCTTAAATTCAAATAAATAAAACAAAGAATTCTATGTCTTAACAAAAATATCCATAAATTGTTCATGAAAATTTTAGACTAGAATTAATAATATTCTTCCTTATTCAAATACAAATAGAGACCTAATAGTCCTTTTGTTTTAGGCCAAAAGACTTATTCCCACCAAAGGTTTATTCGTTAATTTTAAAAGGTTAGTATACTTACTCTTATATTAAAATCTACGGTTAAGGTAAAGGTAAAAAGTGTCATTTAGTTAAAAATATTTAAAAAAAATTAAAAATTTATTATATATATTTTTTAATTTAAAAATCTAATAACTTCTCTCTACTCAAAGTTTAAAAAATGATAATTTCTCTTTTAGGGTTTTTTTTTTTCTCCTTTTCTTCGATGAACTTTGCCATTTCCAACATGTTCTCTCTCCCTCCAAAAAGATGACCCTCTCTCCCTGACCGTCTTTATCAAGACATTTTCTTCTCTCAATTAAAAAATCAACTGAATTAATACGAGAATAGAAGAAATCTATTCCTACATATAAAAATAAAGATTGGCTAGGGCTTGTATAGAAACGTCACTCTATTCCTACTAATGTCATTAACAAATAATACCAGGAAGAGGGGGCTTGTTTTTCAAACCCCCTTCAACTTATGTTTCAGAAATAAACAACAAAATATTTACTCTTTAATAAAAAAAATGAAGAGTATATAAAAAATTCATAAGAAAATTATTATAAGAAACAAGAAATGTATGCTGCATGAAGTTTGATCAAATATAAAAGAAAATGTGTTGGAGGATTTTAATCTATGTAACTTACATGACAAGTAGGGGAAACAAGAAAATATAAGATGCATAAAGTTTCATTTCAAAACATGACGCATTATAATTTTTTTTCAACATTTTTCCTCACTTTCCCATCTACCAAACACACCTGCAAAATCATTAAATGAAATCACTTTAGTTTAATTTCTGACTAAACTTTCAATAATTGATTTAAAAAATTACCCTACAAAGCTTTAAAAATAACCTCTAAAATAATATCAATCAAGTTGTCAATCATTGACCAAATCGAAAGCTTAACCCTTTTTCTAGAAGCTAAAAAGGAGATAAAGACAACTTCATCATATTAAAATTATTATTTAAATTAACCAAATATATATTTTTTTAACTGTTTATTTTAAAGCCTCAATCATTCCCAACTACCCACTAAACAAACTTTTTCAACTAGAAAGAAGGAAGTTTCTCTGATAAGACAAGTGAAACAATTTTTTATTTTTAATTATAAATTAACAAAAAAAGAATATTGGGTAGATAAATTAATTATAAAATAAATAAATATTACTAAATATGTATAGAGAATCCTATGTCTTATTTGACTTGTTAATTGTACGACGCCACTTAATAAATCAACAAAAACTCACCGTTTTGTTTTAAAAAATTAGCATCCTGTGACGAATCACATCTCTTTTGTTACTTCTTCCTTCACGTTAATCGCTTAACTAATCATCCGGCAAATCTTAATTATTTATATAATATTTAGGACCCGCAATAATTAATTAAAAATTAGAAAAAAATATTTAAATAAATGAAAGTCTAAAACGTATATATATTATATCTTGCTAGTTGCTAGTTTAACAAAAGAATAAGTAATTAATTATTCATTTTAAGTTATATCGCCCTCAATCAACTTTTCAAAGAAGACCGAGCGATAATCAATAGTTAAAATAAAAAACAATAAAATTATATGTATCTATTTTTAATACATAATTTATATACATAAATGAGGTGTTATCATATGATTAGATTTTTTTATTATATAATGATACATATTTTAAAATCACCTAATTATATGATGACATATTATTGTGTATATGAATTATATATCAAAAATAGATACACATAACATTACTAAAAAAAAAAGAAGATCAATTGGAGATTAGTTTCAATAATTAAGGGTTTATTTGATAAATTGATAAAATTCTCCGTTAGAGAAAAGAAAAAAAACGAACAGGGTTCTTCCATTGGGTTTGAAAAATCAAATTTAATAAATTATTTACCCTTTTAATATGTAAGAATCAAGGTATATAAAAAAAAAAAAAAAAAATCAGATTGGTCAGAGAAACAAGTAATAATATGTTAGACTAGACGCGTGAATAATAAAACAAATACACAACATATCACATGGTTGCTGCCAGTTTTCGTTGCCCTAAGACTAAGAAATTGACTTATCACCTAATTTCAATGCTCATTCCAAATAATACATAATACTGTAAATAACAATAATTGCAGCTCTAAATCTTAGGATTTTTTTTTCTTTTTATCTCTAGTCACCATCTTTGACAACAATAACCTTCTCTCTTTACCCTAAACCTTTGGTCAAAGGGGTAAAAAAATTTGAAAAAAAATATATGATTTTTCAAAATTAGAAAACTTTAAACAAAAATTAAGTTGTTAGTTTTTTAAACTTAGAGAGAAAAATATAATAAATTTTATATTTTTTTAATATTATTAATAAAATAACAATTTTATCTTTATATCTAAAAAAAATTAAGAATAATTTAACCATAACTAAGATTTTAAATTTTTTAAATTTAATAAATATGACTTTAAAAATACATAAAACGTTGAGTAGAAAAAAATCCTTTTTGGCCATCTGTTGATTAAGTAAATTTGTTTGATATGTTGTTTTATTTAATTTTAGGTAAAAAAATATTATTTATATTTTATTTTAAATAAGAAAATGTTACATAAATCAATTAATATAAAAATTTCAAACTGAAAATTATATTTAAGTTTAATTAATCGTACTAAAGTAATTATTAATTTTTGTCCGTATATGGTGTAATGATTTTAGAAAAGACGTAATAAGAACAAAAGAAAGCATGATTGATGTTATTTTAAAATTCGATAGAAGCTCTCCTTTTGAACTTCGCTTCTTCTTTGAATTTAAAATAATAATTAATTCCTTGAATTGAACATATAATATTCACCTTATACTATTAATTTGCCTAAAATAATATGGCCAAAGGACTTATTTTTACCCAAATTTTAGTCTATTTTTAATTATTTAACTGTAAAAATTAAAAAAACTTAAGTATTTATTTATTATATAATTTTTAATTAATTATAAAAATAAAATTATTATTTTATTATTAATATTAAAATTATATCTTATTTTATCTTTTTAGTCTAAAAAATTAATATTTCTTTTACTTAAAAGATTAAAAATTTATATTTTTTCCCTATAGGTTGATTTTTTTTCAAATTCGATTACTTTTTGATGGTTTTTACATTGAGAAACCATTAAAAAAGAAGATACATCTTTATATATATTATTATATAATTAAATATTATTTTATTTATAATTTAAACTCAATCAATTAAATAATAATATACATAAATATATATATTTATTTATATTTTTAAAATAAATATATATAATATTACTTACAAAAATAATTATATTTTATGATGTCAGACATGATTATGTTGTATATTCAATTTAATAAATATAAAAAAAATATTTTCACCTACTTAAATTTTTATAGGAAATTTATTGGGTTGTTATGATCTCTAAATAAAAATATAATAATTAACTTAACTCATCTAGAAACTTTATGTGCTGAAGTAACCAATTTTGTAAGAATATTAGGGCCGCTTAATCCTTTATAAAATTAATCAATTATTGAAAATTACATGCCCACCCTCTATCTTCGAAATAACATCAATTTCACTCCTTTGATTTGATTTAAGAAACTAACAACAATTTCTAATAGCGAACATGTTATGTAAGCTAATACTACTATAAATATAAAAAATAATAATAATAATACTACTAAATTTCTCAAGTGATATTTCAAAATGACTAATATTTGATATACTTACACCTAAATATGACAATAAATCGTATCAAATTAGATTAAATCGACTCTAACATAGATTATCGATTATTGATATATGTTGAATTATCTATAAGACATTAGTCATTAATATCAATTTGACCTCTAATATCAATAAAATACAATTTTAATAGTTACAACACATATTTGCCCTCATTATAATTTTGCAAGATATAGAAATGCATGCCTTAGACGAGCACACACAATTCATCCAACGAGTATATAAATCCAAAGGAGGGAGATAGGAAGGATTCATTAATCAATGAGTAAGAGTGGAAATATTACATTCTAACAAGATGAAATTCTATTAAAAATGTAATTAGAAATATAAATCGAAATATCGAAAGTTTTTACTTACCGAAAAATATCTGTATAACTAAAAGTATTGGGTAGGCAGTCATTTTTACCAACACGCCAAAGATCCATGGAAGCATCTACATCAATCAAAAACTAGTGTCCTAGTTTCCTTTATTCACTTCATGAAAGCCATGGAACTTCAACCCCTTATAATTAACCTGCCAAGTGTTTTGGCACTAAAATGAGAGGTTCACCTCTACAACTAATCTCTTCCATGCAAAAGGGAGAAGAAAAATCGGACCACCAAAATGGCTCTCCTCTGCAACTTATTTCTTTCTAAAGAAACATGACTTGTGTTCTGTATTTTTTCTACAAAAGCCATGAGAATGTGAAACCCAACACACAAAATGAAGGAACCACACTCACTCAAGTCTTTAATTCCCAAATTGTTTTTGCTTTAGGGTTTCAATTTTAGGAGATAATTAGGAGTTTTTAATAATCTTTTTAAAAAATTGGGGCCTCATGTGGTGCCATAATGATGTAGCAGATGAGAGGACATATGCCATATCAGTCCCATATCCATCCATACCCATGTTACTACAAAATGTAGCTAATATATTAAATTTTTATATAATAATATTATATGTATCTATTTTAGGTATACAAATATATATACATTTATATGTATTATCATATGATTAAATAATTTTAAAATAATAATAAAATAATATACAATCAAATGATAACACATATAAATGTGTATATAATTATATACCCAAAATAAATATATATAATATTACTCATCTCTATATTAAATTATGTATAATATTATTATATGATATTGATATATCATTTAATTGGATTGAGAAAAAGAGGAATATCATTTTATAAGTATTAATAAAACTAATAATGCCACCTAGATTTGCTAGTTTAAACCTTGAAGGATGATCAAGTAATTTTTTCCATTAATAAATCTCATCGGATAGATAAATCTCAGAACTAATATTATTCACATGAGAATGAGATCATATTAGTTGAATATTGACCTTTACAAGAGGATTTTTTATTTAACCATTTAATAGAACTCCTAAGGTCAAATACATATAGTATTATTCTAAAAATATTAAAGAAATATATTGAAAAATAGTGTTCAATTTTTCGTTTACACTTTAGAACTACCTAATAGACATATTATTTGGATATATAAATATTATATTATTATATAATTAGATAATTTTAAATTAAAAATATAATAATATTTAATTATACGATGATATAATTAAAAATTCAATACAGGGTGCATATTGCAATACCCTTAAGCAATAGTATTATACGAGGGTAGCATCTTTAGTTTAAACCAATGATGGGGGTTAAATTGTCCATTAAAAATAAGTGAATTAAGGAACGCAGCTAGAAGGTGCTGCTTAGGCCCAACTTAAAAAAAAAGAAAAGAAGAAGATATGATTTATCAACGTTTTACATCTCAAAATTCGCTTTAGTATTCTTTTGACGGAAAGATTAATTTTATAATTACTTTTTATAAAGAAAACTGTTTTTTGAAAATCCAACTTGTCACCGCCACGCAGTCAACATGATGGAAGGAAGGCAAGAAATAAAAAGACACTCTCCCTCCAAAACAAAACAAAACAAAACCAAACCAAACAAAAAGACAATTTCCACAACGCTCAAAACACGACTTTCTTCTCCGATCATTTTTTGTCTCTCTGTTTTTGTCGAAGATATGCCACAAGTGGATCTTGAAACCCTAGTTTCAGCCTGCGCCGGCGGAGTTTCTTGTGATAATAAGATCGCTTGCGAAACCTTAGCGACCGACAAAGACGATAATAACAACCCCGTTAATCAACGCCCCGATCAACCTCAGATTCCGCCCGATTCGCCTCCCGAATCTTTTTGCCTCTCTAAAGACGCTGAGTTAGACTGGTTTGATCGAAACGCCTTCTATGAACGTAAGGAATCTCAGAAAGGTAATTCAAACTCAAACTCAACCTATCTTAATCCCAATCCGAGTTCAACTTCACAGAGATTTGCCACCACTTTGAAGACCAAACCCTCCATTATCGGCCTGCCTAAGCCGCAAAAGACGATTGTTGATACTAAATTGAAGCGGAATTGTAAACCGGCAAACACCCCTTGGTTTCCAAAACGCTCCGGTTCGACTCTCAAATCGGATGCTACGCTCGCCGAGCCGTCTTCTCCCAAGGTTTCTTGCATGGGAAGAGTTAGATCCAAGAGGGATCGCCGTAGATTGAAGAACCGCCAACGCTCTGCCTCTGAATCAGGAACTGCTAAAAGCAAACATGAAAAAAGAGAAAAAACCGGGCTTCTCTCCAAATTTCGGTCAATTTTCGGATCCGGTTTAAAAAAAGGAACGAAGAGTGAAACTAAATCTGGGGACTTGAGAGAGTCACCATCAATGAATGGCGGGAAAGTCATGAGTCATGATATAAGGGAGCGTTTACCGCCGGGTGACAAAGACGCGCTGCCGAGGAAGAGTGAAGCGCGTAGGAGCGTGGATAGCGAACCGGTGGGTTTAGGTGGAATGAAGCGGTTCACCTCTGGTAGGAGATCTGATGCATGGGCGGATGACGTGGTGTGACGTGGATGGTTGGATTTGTATTTCGTGTGGATTAGGGCAAGTGAGAAAGTGGGGTCCAGATATTTTCCGGTGGTGATGGGGTGTCAATTGGGGCCCGCTTCCATTTTTAAATGGTCGTTGCAATGGATGAATGAAATGAATAACGGTAAAAACAAGGTAAATTACATTTTCCACAATTTTATAGTTTTGTTTTCCAAATTATCAAGGGTTTGTAAATAGAATAGAGAGTCCTCTGTTTTTGTCTTTTTTGGGAATGACTTGTAAATTGTGTTGAAATAAAATTTTGAGAGAATATGGATGCATAAAATGGATTTTGAATTCGAATATTATTATATATATAAACAATAAAAATAAATTTATATATAAATAATAATATATTATAATATGATTATATATTATTTTATTGTTAATATAAAATTATTTAAAGTATGCGGGTTTTGTTGGGTTGGGGCGTTGGTGAGAAGTCTTTGTTAAGGAAGATTGCAAATTTGACCCTAAGGAGGAAAATGGTGTGGGGTGGTTCAGAATTTTGACTAGCTTGCTTTTCTCAATGTTGTTTTTCTTCATTTTTATTATCATGAAACTTGTGCCTAACTCTTATTGAAAAGCAAATTGGGGACACATTAGCTAGAAAAAAGTCTTTGCTTATGACTCTTCCTGGGA
The DNA here is from genome assembly GCF_011075055.1 of Mangifera indica. Lineage (NCBI taxonomy): Eukaryota > Viridiplantae > Streptophyta > Magnoliopsida > Sapindales > Anacardiaceae > Mangifera > Mangifera indica. Next base: position 20,633,883 of record NC_058137.1, on the reverse strand, counting down.
AATTTTAGTGCAATCGCCAAGTTTGACTCACACTAAAAGCAAAACTATTTGGGGCTAATGGTCGTGTTTTCCATGGACCCCTATCACTAATTTTAGTCAAATTTTGTATTTAGCCTCTTTAAAATCCACTAAATTAAGCCCGAAATTTTGAAAAAGATTGACAGAAGGCCAAAAGACTTGTTCCCACCTAAAGTTTAGTGAAAGTCTGAATCTCATCCTCTAATTTTTAAAAATTTAAACACCCATCTATGAATTAATTTTTGTTAAAAATTTTATTTAAGGTTAAGGGTATAACTGTTATATACTAAAAAAATTTAAAAATTAAAAATTTTATCATATTTTTCTCTCCGATTAAAAAAACATCATATTTCCCCCTAAGGTTTGAAAAGTGCCAATCCCCTCCTCTGCAAATCCTTAGTTTTCTTTCTTCCCTCTCCAACGACGATGATAAGCTGAAGAAGAGAAGAAGAGACGATGACATCTCCGTCATCATTACATTCTCTTCCTGGACAAAGATTCGTCGACAAAGAGATGTCTCCATCTAGGAAGAGATGGAGATCCGTCGACGAAGATCTTTGTCTCTTCTTGGACGAAGGCATCTATTCGTCTCCTCATCAACGAATCTTCGTCTAGAAAGGGATAACGATGATGTTAGAGATGTCACTGTCTCTTCTTCAGCTTGTTAGCGTCATTGGAGAAGGAAGAAAAAAACCTAAGTATTTGGGGGAAAGTAATCATTTTTTAAACTCTTGGTAGAGGGAAAATTATGAGATTTTTAAATCTGGAGAGAAAAATATGATAAAACTTTTATTTTTTAAATTTTTTTAGTAAATAACAATTTTATCAGTAATTATAATTGAGATTTTTAACAGAAATCAGTTCATGAATAAATATTTAGATTTTTAAAAGTTAAAAGATAAGACTTTGAGATTTCATTGTATCTTGGATGGAAACAAGTCTCTTGGCCTTTACAGAATAATGTTATCATAAAAAAAGGGGTAGCAATATTGAACAAGAATCCTACCTTTTTGAATTACATCTACTTTAGGGGGCTATTAGTGTTAACGAAGATTATACACTTATTGTGAATTACCATCATCATTTATATAATTGAATAATTTTAAATATAAAATAAAATAAAATTCACACTGAATAATCTAAAATACCATTATTTTTTTATGAAATAAGAGATTTTGGTTAACACTGTAACAGCACTGACTTTGTTGGCCAACGATTAACACAATGGTGCCGCTAGTGGCGTCTTCAGTGATAATGCATCGGACAGAATTTGTTGGTCTACAGCAGCAAAATAGTTGGCCTTGATAATGAAATCAATAACACGGTAGTCCCAACCCAATTTTCTATTTTAATATTTTCTATTATATATATTTTAATAAAAAATCTATAATTTAATTTAAATATTAAGTAAAAAAATTTTATAAAGATTTATTCACCGTTGTTAAAGAGTTTTAATAATAAAAAATATCATTATCATACTTGTTAAAAATAATGACGGAAAAAAAATTTGTAATTAATATAAATGAGAAGAGATTTAAGTTCTTTCATTAAAAATAATAATAATAAAATTTTCATTATTAAAATAATGTTTTTGCTTATTAAAAATAATAACAATAAATATATTTATTGTTATAACAGTATTAATCAGTTACAAAACATAATACTAATAATGATATTCCACTTGTTATATATATTTACCGATTATTTAAAAAAAAAATTCTTCTTGTTAAAACCATATTTACTTATTATTAAGGTAACAATATAGGTTTGGTCATTATGATAAAATATATTCTAATAATTAAAATTTGATTCTCAATTAGTTTAATAAAAATGATATATATATGCAAAATATGATCATTAACATTAATCATATACTAATTAAAATCGTTTTAAGGGTTTTTTTCAATGATCCACCATCATAAAAAATGGAAAAAAAAAAAAAAAACCTATAGGTTTTGTATCTTCTTAATATCTCCCTATAAACAAAATTTTTTTTAAAAAAAATTGTACTAGTTAGTCACAATTAATTGCAAGTCTTCCTTGCTTGACTTGCATCTAAAAATATCTACAAATTGTGAAAGATGATGTTACAAACCTGGTGCTCCCCTGGAATTTCTTAAATTGCAGTTCTGGAAAGTGGCCTCTGCTGAAGTTTGCGGAATGGTGATTTTAAATATTCTGGAAATGCAATAAAGAGTTTCTTTACATCTGCTGCAAATATTTGTGCAATACAACCAAGCAACACAGCTAAAATAACAGAAAATAAATTACTGGTAAATACAAAGAACATAACAGCAATCCACTTCCAACTTTCTAGAGGCTGGATCCATCCCATTTTTTACTTCACTCTTCTGATTTTTCTCTGTCGCCTTCTTCTCCCTTCTTCCCTTTTCCTTCAGGTTGTACCAACTTCCAAATGCATAACTGCTGCTGCTGTTTGCTCTTTTTCTGGAATCCTGACATTTCTAGCTCCTATCGGTTTGCTACCTGTGCTAAAAACTCCTTTCTTCCTCTTCAAATATACATGGGTCCTAACAGATGGTCGAATTAAAATGTGCATAACATTCATATACATTAAAAAACTTGCCCTTATCTCAGCTCTCAAAGGTCGTCAAGCAGATTATAATTTCTTAAAAGGTTTCACCAGAATTCTTTTCCTACAATTATAAAACTACGAAAATTTTATTAAAAGGTTGACCAACTAGTAAGAGCATTAAAAATGCTTGGGCAAGATGCAGAGATGAAGCACAAAATAGATAAATTAAGAGAATAGTAAGCATATATGGCACCCGTCCTTAGAGTTGAAAAGACAGAGAACTGGTAATCCCTTGAGACGGCCAAAAGCAGATTATCATCGTGAGTGAACTCCATTTGTGTCACTGCTAAACTACGAGACTGCTAAGGACCAACTGCTTTCCACGAACCCATTTCCTATAGCCATATTTCTGTTATTGTTGTTGATTGGGCCTACTTGATAGTTAAAATAAGAGCTCCAAATATTTATCTACATTTTGTTCTATTATATCACACACAAAGGCATTAAGAGCTAAAAATCAAAATTGGAAACTATTAATAATTTTTTATTTAATACAGTTATTGGAATGTTGCAGAAAAAATAATAAGGTAAAGAAAACATTTCCATATTATAAGCAACATATCATTATCATCTGGTCATGACTGCAACAAAAGGGCCCAGAAGGAACTTTTTGTAGTTGCTAGTTATCTACATCAACACCCACATTTTCCCACCGATGGAAAGATCCACTTTATCCATGCGCCAAAACTGAATGTGCATCTGGGCTCCGATGGCCACCATAAAACCCGAAAGCAGAATGATGTAATTCTCGAACAGTTGCCAAATCAATGCTGATAAAATACTCAAGTGTTGTTAATGAGCAATCCCATCTGATGGTGCAACAGAAGGAGGTTGCCATTCATTGAGTCCACCCGATCCTTGTGACCAATTGGAAGAGATTCCACTGGTATCGGGTAAGAGGTGAGCCAGCCACAAATACAGGACCTTCAGTGTAAAAAGCCAGGCTTATTTCATCTTTACTGTATGTACCTTGAGTTTTGCTAAAGCAAGCTTCCATATGCGTATGACTTTGTCTTAAGATGAACTTTACAAGAAGAACACTGGTTGCCTCTTCGCTGAAGCGTACAGGTAAAGAGAATTCCAAACTCTGAGTCCAATTTGTATGCCTTTTCAACTCACAAGCATGAACAAACTGCATAGATAAATAAATATAACAAGTCCAAATGCATGCCACGGGAAAAAATCCTATGCAGGAATCAGATGGTAATACATATACTTTGAAGTTAGACACCTTTACAGTTCTTTCCCAACAGTAGAGATGAACCTTGTTATCCAAACCCCCATTGTGAGGACTAAATGCCCGTCATTTCCCAAAAATTGTGCTAATGAGAGTGATACCTTAGCCTTTGAACCACAAAAAGTTAATCCAAACATGATAATTTACTGTCACCTGGACGTAACAAAGCTGCATAATGAGTTGTTCAGTATGCTAGCAGGTTTGTGTCCATTTGAGCAGATTCCAGCACCCTTTGTAGAATACAGATGTTATAGCTATCAAATAATGGTATATATTGTCAACTGCTCATGATCATGACACCTGCTTGTGGGCTGGGTGGCACAAGCTGGGCAGAACAATGCCTGGGGCTGACTAGGTGGACAACCTAGTGCCATCACAAGTGCGCATTTTTTGTCAAACTCATCCCACAAATCAACCGAACAATCAACATAATTTATGGTCAAACCCAAACCTAATAAATTCAATAGGTCTACTCTCTTGAATGTAATTCGTCCAAGAGGATCTTATTATATTAACATCAAATTGTGCATTTAAATCTAGAACCACTCTTCTGTATATATAAACTAGTTACCAGTTGAAAATGAAGAAAAATTTCAGTAAATTTTCGTTGGAAGACAAAAAGGCTTCTGATTCTGAGGTTGACGATGCAAAAAAAGATATGCATTTCCCTAAGGTTATAATTTGCCAGGCTTCCAGCAAACTTCGTTACCGTTATTCCATTCAAAAGTTTAAATTATCAAACCCCTGACAATCGTATTCAAGTCGAAGAAATCCCAAACAAAACCGTAAACAAATTATATCAGACTTATATTGACTTTAATATTAGGTCACGTTCAATAATCAATAGACAAAAATGTTTAAGTCAGCTGGTAAAATCCAGGTAATAATATTGAAATGTCTTTTCTTGTGTGAAACACATGACATTTCCCTTTTAAAATACACGTCCCTGTTCTTACAATTTGCAAAATTTTGAGCCCTGCTAAGCCTGCAAACCATGCAGGGTGTGTTAGAGGCCTTGGGACGAGCTAACCTAACACAACCGGTTTAAAAATAACAGAAATTATAAATAATAAAAATTTTAAAAAATATATAATATATAATATGATGGGTCGATCTACAAAAACACATAAATCAATCCGTTAAAGACCCTTAAAGACATGACCTAAGGGACCTTGGGCCTAGTCATGCTTGTGGGTTGTGTTACAATTGACAGATTTTGATACGATATGACCCATAGACATGACTGATCATATCAAATTTGGTTCGACATGACCTACTATCGTGTTTGGTTGCAACTAAAGGGGTGACAAAAACTTCTTTAGAATATTGAATCTCATAAGATTCAAAAAACTTACACAACTCATGTTTAATAGCCTCCAACTTTCTTTGTGCACTGGTTAAGTTAATTCATAAACTCTTTGTAACAAAACTCTACCAACTAACATAAAATGAGGGTTAAGAACAGAGGTAATAGGTTACACAATACTATAAGAATCCTAATATTTTACAAATATTGGTTTCATTTGTTTTTTCATACTACTAATCAATGTTTTTAAACCTAGATTAAACATCGATTTAATAAAGAGACTGATCTAGTTAGGATAACTAACGGTTTAATTGGTTGAATTGGTGGTTGGACATGATTAATTTTTAAATAAATATTAGAAATCATATTTAAATGAATTTCGAATACTTAATCATTAAAAATAAAATCCAAATTATATTTACTTGAAAAAGGATTTGGTTTGATGACACACACATATGACCATTGATAAGGTGTTGGTTTTAAATATGAACAAGTGTAAAATTATTATTTTCTTTATAAAATCTAAAATATAGGTTAAATTAAAAAAAACATTGTACATGGTCTGGTGGGGCTCCTAAGTCATGCAATGGTGGAGACTTGAATCTATGTCCCAGCCATTGCCAAAAAAAAAAAGCTTGCTTTTACCTAGAGTCAGCGTAGGGGTTTCGTTAGGGTAAATTGACAATGAAACCATGAATCGACGAGTTTAGGTCAATTTGGTTGTGGTTTATCCTACTTCAAAGCCTGAGTGTGAACTATTCTGAACTAGCTCTCAATTCCTGACTGAACTAGTCAGTCATGTTTTAAAAACTATGCTACTAATAACTTCATCCTTATTCTCTATTTATTCATTTAAATGCAGTTAAATTGTTCACACCTTTTAAAGGCACAAGTTTGATGCAGGGTATTTGGAACGCGAAACTGTAAAATGTTTCAAGAACTTGCATATCCTTTCCCTTGTCCCATTCGTCATTTGATGGACAATATTTGTAACTATGATCTATGAAAGACAAATGAAAGAACACAAAACGATATATTAATGCGCTTTGGGACATTAAAAAAATGGAATTCCATCTAGTGGGAACACCCATTCCCAATCCTTTTGATCTTCTCACACCAATTTATTCAGCAAGTTTTCTAAACTTAATTCTTTTACCATCAATTTTTTTATTATGTTTCACACTTTTTCCAATATTATGTAAAGTCACACTAATATTTTTTAACCCTTCTTGAACGAAAAGATTCAAGATATGTACACAATATCGTATATAAAAAAATCACCATTACATTATAAAACATTTTACATGCAAAGTTGATTTTTTAAGTATCTTTCGTCTTATTATTATTACTTGCATAATCCAAAGTAGAAAGGAAAAATTTTCCTTTCAATTCCTCGTTATTTATAACCAAACATTTTTTAGACGAATAACTCTCAAGTGTGGAAGAAGAATATGGCAAAAGTTAAGAATTTTGTTTTGTATGATCCAAATCTCATTTATTTAATGGGTTGTTAAAGAAATATACCCCTTGATCATAGAAAAAGTCCACATATATGATGTTAAACATGGTTTACTAGGAACCCTCCACAAAACAAGTTTGTTTTTTTTTTTTTTCTCCCTTTCTAAATATTTTTAAGCAAATCGCCTTAGGGTGCTCCTACTATAAGACTTGACTTCATGATTCAAATAGTTTTGGACATCTCGAATTGATTCATGCTCCACATCATATTATAGATAATTATATTTAATAATTGTCGTTTTCATCTTCTCACAATAAGTCTCTTGACAAATTCTTTGATTTTGTAATTTATTCTCATAATCAATGAGTAATTGATCTACATTGATCAAGGATGACATGTTTAAGACAATCTTTCATGTGAAGCTTCAATTTTTTAGTCCCATGAGAAGAACTACCATGTGCATCAGTTTTATTGTAACACATACATCTTGCATTCTCATAACCATACTCATCAAAAAACATTTTAAATTGATATCAAACATTTTAAGTTTTATGTTTACTTCTAGTAGAGTTATTAGGGTTGGTAGGAGGTTTTATTATCGTATCTATAAACTGAGTCTCCTCCATGTAAATGTTTACGTGATATTATTGTCTGTTGTGTCATGAGATTACTCGAACAAAGATTTGAAGTGATTTAATTTAAAAAGGTCAAACGACTATTTAATAAATTTAAACTAGGAGAAGATTTTAGGATATGAGATAATAAAAAGGAAACAGTAGGAGGATTAAGGGAGGGGAAAAATATGGTTTTTTGGGCAGCTAAGGCACCCCTTAGGACTGTTTGGGAGGGAAAGACATTTTCATTTGTCTTTTGAAGGAGTTAACATCTCCTATTACCAATACTATTTTCTTTCAATATTAATAAAATCTAAGTAGTTTCCTATCAAATTTTCTACGGTGCCATTGTCTTCCTAGAAATCCTTTTACTTTGCTGTCATCTTGATCAACTTTCAAATTGACATGGCAGTAGTTAGTATATGAACAGGGTGTATTTTGCTCAGCCAATAACTGTAAAGTTCTGTAGCAATATATTGCTTTTATGGAGTATTTTGTTTGACAATTAAAACAGTCTGCATCAATTTATTCATCATTAAGATCATACTTTTTGAGGAAGAGAAGTCTAATCCAAAAATATTTGTTCTAGAGAAATGAGGAAACAGTTTATAATGATTTGGGAGTTTAAAACTTGTCTTCAACTCTTACCATTAGATCCTCATAAAAGCAATTTCTCTTGGAGTTATATCTATAAGATGCTTGACCAGAAGAAGACGTTTCTCTCCCTTGTTATTGCTTATGTAGGTACAAATAAGTGATTAAAAGGTAGCTTCGGGTAAATGTCTTGGGCTGTCTTCTTTTGTTCTGTGGTTTCTTAAATCAAGTTGCATTGTCCGCATACTTGTAAGTAAAGGCACTCACCTTGGTTATCAACAGTGGACGGCAGCACCAGCACTATAACAGTGCCACTACTTGGTCCGGCATTCAAAAACACTACTAAAGAAACTAAAACTTCAAAAAGCAGAAAAATTAAGCAAAATTCAACACTAATTAAATAATACAATAGCATCCAAATTAACCATAGACCACATCAATAAAACACAAAAACCCATTTGATCGAATCACAAACTGAAAAAGAGTAGAATCTTCAACTGCAATCGTTCAATTTACAAAATCGACAAATCAACCAAGCAACAAAAACAAACCAATACCCACAAAACAGGAAGTCATAAAGATTGAAATGTGGAAACAAAAATAAAACTTGGCAACGAGCCTTGAACGAAGCTACGCTTTTCCGGATTCAAATAGTTGTCATATTTACTACTTGCACTTGAAGAAGAAAAAGTAAAGAAATGAAGTGAATATAGAATGGGACTTTCCCGGAAGGAGAACTCAAAAAATAGTAAAACCCTCACGAGGGAGATAAAAGTGAGAGAGGGAAATAGAATATTAGAAGTGACAACACAATCAATAAAATTATGGGTATAATTTTATATATAAATAATATCGTATTATTATGTGATTAAATATAATTTTATTATTAATTTTAAATTGTCTAATTAATTATACTTATAACATCTGTACAAGAGAAAAGAAAAATAAAAGTGGAAGGAATCAGATTTTAAGATAAAACTTCTGAATTACTAATACAGTGGCTGGAAGCAGTGGTTGTGAAGGATAGCCCAGAAAAGAAATAACTCTACCCCTTTTTCCTTTTTGGCCCGTTTTGCCTGGCACAAGGCATGTTTTTCAGATTCAATCACTATATTCATTTCCTCTGGATCATGAAGTTCAAATAATTCACTTAGATACCCCACATTGTGTGGAAGCATACAACTTTTCAATGGTACTGCTTGGCATGTTTCCTTCTGTGGTTATTGACCATGAATCTTTTTGTGGCTGGAACTTCTACACAGAATTTTTGCGGTGAAGGTAAAGTTTATATAAAGGGACAGATATTGCTCTGAAATGACAACTCCCTGATGAAGGACTGCCTACTGCCCCCTATTTAGAGGGCTTAATCTGAAATGTGTTGATTTCAACTGAGAAGGAATCTGAATGATAATAATTCATTCCCCCGTGGGACTTTTATGTGACATTACCCAATCTTCTAGTTGCCATCTAGCTTTGCACAAAAAGAGTTCTTGTTCAGTTCTTATTCATAGAGGTGTGTATAGTTCAATTCGAACCATAAAATTGAATTGAATTATTTAAAAATTATAATTTGGTTTGGTTTGATTTATAAAATAGTTTGATTTGAAAAAAATTTTAAACTGTATTTTTTTTAAAATATATATATATAATTATGTTTGATTAAATTTTTCAATATGTAATTAGGTGTACAACTTATTTTTTTCATATTTATTTTGTTATCTTCTTTATATATATATTGTATATATTTTAACAAGCTAATTTTACATGTTTATATTATGTTTTAGAAAACTATAATTCAATTAATTTTATTAAATAATATATACATGTATATATATATATATATATAAATGATTTTAAAATGTTCAAACTATAATACTCGAATAGTGTATTATATCATATATAAAAAATCTAATTTTTTATATCATGTATCGTATCATATGATCCCTTTTTTAAAAAATAAAATAATAAAAAATTATAATTGATACGTTATCATTTTAAAAAAATATTACAAATACCCTTAACATTTTAAAATTTTTCATATATACTTCTATTACACTATTATTTTTCACATGATACCCCTTTTAAAAAATAAAATAATAAAAAATTATAATTAACATGTTATCATTTTAAAAAATATCATAAACACCTTTAACATTTTAAAATTTTTCATATACACATCTACTGTATCATCAATTTATCTAAAAATGTATATCAATTCATATTGGTAATATGTATCATATCGCATTATACGTTTACTGTATTTTATTAATTCATACACCTTATGATACGTATAATTTTCCACCTATATTGTAACATATTGCATGATACATATTGTATATCGTAGGATATTGATAACTATGATTCAAATCGTACTCTAAACCAGACCAAATTGTATTTTTTGGTTTGGTTTGGTTCAAAACACAAAATGGTCTAGGTTGGTTTAAAAATTTTTCAAACCATTTTTTTTAATTTGATTTGAAAAAACTTTTAAACCATACCAAACCGGATCATATACACCCCTACTTATTCTTTTAGAGTCGATCTTGAGCTTTATTTTAAAACTTTTCAAATTGAACGCAGTTCTAAGACTAATTTTATGGCTGAGTTGAAAGATTTCTAAAATTGCTTGAAATGTCAAGGTAGTCTTGTATGTAGCCGCAAACCTTTAATGCTAGCTGGTATATTCGGATGGTCTGATTGAGGAGGCCAGTGAGGACTTCTGTTGTGAATTATTGATGAATAGAGACCCAGTGGTGGAACCAGAGCAACAAAGAGATCAAGTGATTAAATTCTGTCTTACGAACAATCAACGTTGGCGAAGGTGGACTCAATCAACTGCAAGACGTGAAGAAAAGAAACACCCCGGAGTCGGTGTTTGATGTTTACGGGAGCTTTTGTTTTCATTTACTTCTGGAACATCATTTATTGCACAGAAAATTTCATTATACACACACCCACATAAGGATATATATATATATATATATATATATATATTGTAAAATGAAATCCCATTTCTCCGATGTAAAGGATGGGGAGGCAGACATTAATTTTTTCCCATTATTACAAATTTCATGTGCTTTATCTTTCCAAAACTAAACAACAGAAAACAGCCTCCTACAATGAGGTAAGTTATGTTGTTTTCGGTTCTTTATTATTATTTTGCAAAATGAGGGAATTTAGTAATATTTAATATGCAATGAAAATCCAGAGCTAAACTGGAGATGTAGACATTTGTGGATGGCATGGCAACAGATAGCACGTGGAAAATTCTCACCTTTAGCCGTCAAAGAACATGCAACAATCCCATTTTCCTTCTCTCTTAGCCCACACCACACATACTATTATCTTCATCTCTTCTCTTTGCTTTTGTCATCGCTCTTGCCAACACTAATTACCCATAATACCCAATTCATTTTCAATACTTTCCAACTCAGACAGCCCCTCCAATTTGCTACAGGACAGACCCAGATTAGGTATTTCGTGAACGGGTGATTATCAATTGTGAGGCTGAAACAGGATGATACAATCATTAGACAACTGAGAACTTAATGAGCTGCAGATTTTAGTCTTCATCATCATTGAATGCTAGTTCACTTCAGGTTTTATTACATATAACAGATATATTTTTCAACAGGGAAACAAAAGACTCTATGCTTTTTAGGTGTCGCATCAGCAAAACCTATACGTTGTAGAGGAACTGCAGCTTAAGTTTTGTCTACTTTGGACTCATTATTTCACCATCTGATGGAGATATGATCATGATAAAGATCCTTCAATACTCTTTGCTTTGGTGGGATCTGATAAGGAAGAAGCTGCACCCACCACTCTGAAGATGGCCACCAAGAAGAAGGAGCTTCTGTCTACTGTCATGAAGAGAACTAGTGAATGGTTTGCTTCCCATCTTTTGTTTTTGATTATTAACTTCAAGTTTAAACTCATGTTTATATATAAGACCTATTCAAATCCTCGAAGAAAATAGAGAAGGATAATCCTGAAGATGGTATATTATATTTGCTGTTTTTTTTGTTGTTGTTACACTATGATTCAGGATTTTCTCCCAGGAGATTCCTAGCGATGTCACTGTTAATGCCGGAGGAACTTCCTTTTCATTGCATAAGGTAGAATTTGTCTCAACTTTCTTTTCAGTTTTAAAACTATTTTTGTTCCACTGCATAACAAGGAAGAAACGAGCTGAATGGTACTTTACCAATTATTCGCAAATCAAACCAATTTAGAGAAGTAACAAAATTCAGAATCTGATAGTGTACTTTTGTTCATCAATATGTTCTCTGTTTCATCTCCTGCTTTAATTGCAGTTTCCATTAGTCTCAAAATGTGGATACATAAGGAAGCTGGTGTCAGAATCCAGTGAAGCTGATCTTTCTGTTATTGAAGTCCCAGATGTTCCAGGTGGGGCAGAAGCCTTTGAACTTGCAGCAAAATTCTGCTATGGAATTAATTTTGAGATTAGCATAGAAAACATTGCCCTGATTAGATGTGCGGCAGAGTATCTTGAGATGACCGAAGATTATGCAGTTGGAAATTTGGTTGGAAGAGCCGAAGCTTTCTTGAACGAAGTAGCTCTCAAGAGCCTTGCAGGAGCAGTTACCGTTTTGCATATGTCAGAAAGCCTACTTCCAATTGCTGAGAAAGTAAAATTGGTGGGTCGTTGCATAGATGCAATAGCCTACATAGCCTGCAAAGAAAACCAGTTTTCTCTGTCTGGTAGGGCTGAGAGTGCTACTGAGGGTACATTTTCTACCATGGCATCGCATCCGAAGCCTATTGTTGATTGGTGGGCTGAAGATTTAACTGTGTTTAGGATCGATATCTTCCAACGGGTCTTGATAGCAATGATGGCACGGGGATTTAAACAATATGCCCTTGGTCCTGTCTTGATGCTGTATGCACAGAAATCTCTTCGAGGTTTGGTGAGATCTCAACCTGAAAATTGAGTTGTTCTACCTCTTGGTTGTTTGTTGAACTGGAATTCTTTTCTGATGCAGGAAATATTTGGAAAAGGGAGGAAGAAAATTGGGCCTCAACAAGAACATGAAAAGAGGGTAGTCTTAGAAACAATAGTTAGTCTTCTGCCAAGGGAAAAGAATGCATTGTCTGTTAGCTTTCTATCGATGCTGCTTCGATCTGCAATATATCTTGAAACAACAGTTGCTTGCCGGCTTGATTTGGAGAAGAGAATGGCGTTGCAATTAGGACAGATTGTACTGGATGATCTCTTGATTCCTGCCTATTCTTTTACCGGGGACACATTGTTTGATGTGGACACAGTGCAGCGGATCATGCTGAATTACCTTGAATATGAAGTGGAGGGGCACCATTTGAACTATAATGCAGATGATAGTTTTGTTTCTCCAACAAAAAGTGATATGGAACGGGTCGGGAAGCTAATGGAGAACTACCTTGCTGAAATAGCCTCCGATCGTAATTTATCTGTCACAAAATTCATTAGCCTTGCCGAAATTATTCCAGAGCAATCAAGGGTAACAGATGATGGGATGTATAGAGCCCTAGACATCTACCTCAAGGTGCATTATGTTCAATTCTACTCACCAAGAACATCAAATTAAGCATTTGACACTTGCAATGCTGCTATTAGCTAAGCCACTTACATTTCTAAAATGGGATTTTCTTGATTCATTCTATTTTATGAGTTTCAAGAAGATTGAAATGCAAGATTTCTTTTAGATTTACTAGTGAAATGAGTGATGATATGTTAATGTAGAACTTATAATTAGCAAATTAACTTCTTCGATTTGATCAACCTTTTGGTTCAAAATTCACAGGCTCATCCTACTCTAAGTGACTTGGAGAGGAAGAAAGTTTGTAGCTTGATGGACTGCCAGAAGCTTTCTCGAGAGGCCTGTGCACACGCTGCACAAAATGATCGACTCCCTCATCAAACTGTGGTTCAAGTGCTTTACTATGAGCAACAGCGCCTTCGGAATGTGATGACTGGCAACCTCATGGATGCAGATTCCCCTGCTATTCCTTCCAAAGTAAATGTATACTCAAATGATATCAGGGCAGTGCCAGATGAGCTCTCTATCCTGCGAAGAGAGAATGAGGACCTGAAAATTGAGTTAGTCAAGATGAAAATGAGAATGAAAGAAATTGAAAGGTCATCATCAAAATCAGCAGCTGCCAGTCCAGTATCAAACTCCCAAGCATCTTATGATAAACCTCCTTTGCCGAGAAAATCATTCATCAATTCTGTGTCGAAAAGACTCGGGCGCCTTTATCCTTTTGTGCGAGCCGATGGAGTCTCACCTTCAAACCCCAAAAGTAAAATGAAACCACCCAAAGACCGGAGGCATTCCATAAGTTGATGAGACATTGGCTTATATTATCCTCTTATCAGGTCTCCATGAAGAGTGTAGTCTGTTTTGTTTTCCCTCTGTGTATTTGATGGTTTTGCTTTCTGTTCGATAAAGTTTTATGTAATTAAATCTGAGACTACATGCTGCTGTAAAACTGGGAGTTCTATCTTAAGCTAAAACAGCCCTTCTGGGCTCTCAAAGGAGCCTAATGGAGTAGCTGTTAATAACATCTGAGTGGGCTCTATAACCAATTATTGTGTCATTTCAGATAAAGAACTTTAGGAAAAGTAAGAATTCCTGAAGAGACAGGCTAGCAGTATAGCCCATGTTCTTGTCTGACTCAGAGTATCATTCAACCCAAAAGAAGGTGTCGTAAATGTTCATAAGGAATTTGAACTTTCCAAGTAAGGCATACACGTTTATGGACAGGCGTTAAAATTTTGAGAGGGGAATCTATTGGCCATCTTCTGGCTGGCAGAAAAAAGATCAAATTCATCATCTTTTTTCGTGGGTGAGAGAATTTTTCTAGTGCAGCGTGAAATATAGAGAATTAACCGCCTTTAGTCACCAATCATATGTAGTTTGAGGGTATCTAAAATGACTAAAGGATTTTTATTAGAAGAGACCCTGACAAATAATAGACTTGGGATTCCTTTGACATTGTGTTTCAAGGAATTTGTTTTGATAGTGGTGAATGCCTCCATGCCTTTACTGCTCTGCAAATAGAGTTAAAAGCATTGGGACAAGATGCTATAAATTAGAACTTCGTGAAATTTTAATGTTCTGAAAAGCTTCTCATTTGGCTAAAGTCAATATGTAATTATAATGGATTTTGCAAGCAGTGGAAAACAACTTTACAAAGGACTATATCACCCGTTATACTAAAAACTAAGAAGAAAATGCCAAGCTTGCATCAGTTATCACAAAAATATTAGTCGACAGGAAGCAGTCTAAAAGATTTTTATATGCACTAAGGAGATTTTCAAGTCATGTTGAGACTCAAAATTTGGAATAGCCATGCTGGCTGGTTTAGAATTTCCTGCTGCTGTCCCAATTGTTCTTCATTATCTATAGTGTTTTTACCTCCACTATGATACCCAAACTGTGTGGCAAGCCCCAATTCGCAGCCACTTAATAATTCTCTACCTCTATTATTCCCCTTCTGGGTCTGGAAACCTGTCCTGTTTATATGGCTGGATCCCGTGGAAGAAGAAGAAAAGCTTCGACCGGAATCAGAAGTATGCGGCGATGTCTCGGGTTTCTTCCGCCGTGTGTAAGTTGTTGGTCCCAGTGTCAGCTGAATGTCACTTTCATCTATGATCTCCAAAACTCCATTGCCATTTGATTCATTGATTTTAACCTCAACAGGCTGCTCCATGTCAAGCTGCATACTTGACTTATGTTGCAAGTTGAGTTGTTGATTTCTCAGCTGGTTGAAGGAAAATCCATTCTTTGGGTTCCATTTTTCTTGATTCCGCCCATTAGACTTGCCGATTTCAATGTTCTTCATCAGTATCTTCTGGATTTGATATAGACGATGGAGTTCATGTACCTGAAATATCAAATCTGAATCACATATATATTCCATTTAAAGGGGAAACAATTTAAAAGAGAAATAATTAAGCACCTGCTCTTTGAACGTTTCTTCATGCTTTAACATGGCCATCCTCATGAATTCTTTATCATATGGGTTAAGAAGCTTCTCCATTGAAGAAGATTGAAGGTTTAACAAAGGATGCGTTGAAGCTAAATTCTGCCTTTATGAGAACTACTGCAATTGACTCACCTATATATCCACCTGTAAAATGATCACTGAGATTAACGAATAAGAAAACAGTAAATTGGAAACAAGTTAAGCAAAGGATATTCCTGCCACCGTGATATTGATAGACTATTTATTTTATTTTGTGAGAAGAGCGATGAGGGCACTCCTGAAATCCGCCTCTTGCGCTGGCTCTTATGATTTGTCTATTAGTTCCCTTTGCTTTACATCCATTCAGCCATTTTGGGCCACAAAATATATTTCACATCACATGAAAAATATCTTCCAATTCTACAAGAGTATCAATGCTCTACATTTGATATAGGTAATCTTATCTGTACAAATAAATTATATAAATTAATCGATATAAATTAAGATTATAATATTTGATTAGATAATTTTAAAGTATGATAATTACATCAACTAATTATAAACTACTATTTTAGATAAATTTATTTATATAGGTATCCCTGCAAATGACATGTGGGTAATAAAAAGTAAGTCTTAAGTCTTAACAAGAGGATCAGTTCAAACGACAATTCCTACATTTTATAAATGACTGACCGACACGACGTCGATCATTAGACGACAAGACTTATTAATCACAGTACCAAACCATGAATTTGCCTCTTATCTTATTCCGGTTAATGAGCTATCATTCTGGAATAAACAAAATCTGTGTCAATCTCAACATATCTACTGCATATCAGGTCAAAAAAGATGATGTGTATGGCATCTTCGCAAACACTTTGATCATGAAAGAAAGAAGGATCTATGCAAAACATGAAATTGCCCCTCGTTAGCTGATCTGTTCATGTAGATATATGAGGTGAAAAATCATTTCAAAAAATTTTGCATTATATTTGGGCCTATTCAATGTTTCATCAAGCCATTATTTATTAAATACTGCAGTATTACTTCCATGGAAATTGCAGAGAGTCTCTAGAAATTTAAACAAAGAGAGAGTCTCTAAGATGCAGGGAAGCGATACGTGAAAGAACAAATAAGTAGTTTTCTTTTGAGATCTCATCTAATCAACCGGTTAATTTACAAAAGATTTGAAAGCAAAAATGCATCGTGATGAGATGAAAAAAAGTCATATCAGAGAATGTTTTCAGGAAAAAAAATTGTAAACTCTTTCTATAGAAGGGAACTGTATGAAGAATAGATGAGAATCTTCTGACCTGTAAGAATTTCAGGAGCTGAAAGAAGATCTCAGTCTTGATTGTCGTTCAGCAGATTGCAAAGAAAGCGGATAAAAAGGGAAGTCTAAAGAAAAGGAAACCAAAAGAGCTAGCTAACTAACTTCAGGTAGAGCTCTGGTTGATAATGGAAGACTTTGGCCCTCACATTCTCCATCACTTGCATATACTGAAAAGACATATATATAAATATATATTAAATTGAAGTGTGATAAGAAGAAGAAATTAAGATTCTCTTATTGACACGGAAATCGAAGTGTTGTAGTTGCTGTTGTTTGCTGTTGCTTCAGGGGTTGGAGGCATGCCAAACAAATCCCAGTGGTAGAGCCAATGGGCTTCAGTTTTTGTGAAGGAGATGCCTCAGACAGGTACAGCAGTGCAGATATTAATAAAATAAATACAAAAGAATAATAATTAATTAATAATAATAATTTATCTATATTTATATAATCGTTGAGGATCGCAAGGCCCTTATATAACATTACCCCAGACAATCATCAAAAGAACAGGCTGAATCACATGCACCCAAGCTCTGTGTATCTCTTCCTGCAGCTATTTCAATCATTTACTATATATTATTTCAATAAAATTATGTGTATCTATTTTTTATATATAATTTATATACACAGATAAGATATTATCATATGATTAGATATTTTTTTATCATATGATGAGACATGTTTTAAAATCACTTAATTATATGATGACAAGTCACTGTATACATGAATTATGTATCAAAAATAGGTATACATAACATTGTTCATATTATTTTCATGGTCCAGATTAATGTGAAGCAACTTAAGGTGGCATCCCCTCACCTGCCCACAAAGCCGAACCCTTGTTAGTTAAAAAACAGATTATTTACATTTAATTTACGTTTTAAATATATCGTCCTGAATTTTTGAATGAAAATCTTATTAAATAATATGTTTCCTATATTAAACGTGTAATTTTTATCTTTTTTTTTATTTTTGTATAAATTTTTTGAAGTATGAAAATGTCTCTTGTATTTTTAATTTATTACTATAATGTCATAATTATATAAAACAAAAAATTCAATTTTTTAAATCTAAATCTCTAACTTCTCCTGGTAATTTTTTATGATGATTGAATCTCGATAATATATTATGTTTAATAGTCAATTCGATATTTTATATTTAAATTGTTAACAAGAAAATCTATGAAAAGTGTTAAAATTATAGATAATATTGTTGTATTTTTATAAACGTATTATTAATAATATATCATATTAAACTCATATATATACGTTTTATGCATCTTTTATATCTGAATTTTATGAACTTTTTTATAAATATATTTTTCAACATTTATTTATTATATCTATACAACTCTCATATTTTTTTTTTTTGTATTTACTAACTTAGAGTTGAACTATTCTTTTGAATTTAAATAAAAAATACATCGAATAAATAAAACTTAGTAAATCTCAAAACTACTCACTCAAGAAAATCAACAATCTAATATGAAATTGTCGTTATTATAATTATATTATTTCTATATTTTTTAATATTTTCTTTATTGTATGAAATTGAAGAATAATTAGATGGGCTAGGATGTTTTTGATTCCTTACCTATACATATCAACCTCAGAGAAGAGCCAGCATAATGATTGTAGATGTTTACTGGGCATGTGAGTGGGGTGGGAAAGAAAACGATCATGATATCATATCTGACGGTGGATATAAGTGGACCCATATAATTAAGATTAGGTGCATCGTACGGATTAAACGTACGTGCTTGTATAAATTTACAGAGTCAAATGTGTAAAGACTTAATATGAGCCAGCACAGACTGGAATCTATCCTAAATAATAATTTTTTTTAAGAATGAAAAATAAAATTAATTGAATCTGTGCATATTTTAATCAGTAAAAAGCTATAGCAATAATAAAAATCCATGTCGGGTCATACTTATCAACAAGAGGATGATCACATGGCCGTTTGTTGGGGTCCTGTGTAGATTAATTTGTTTATTGTTATCTTTCTCCCTCTTCTGAGTCGTGAGAATCTAAAATAATGCAAGAAAGTAAAACCCGGAGAGAGAGAGAGTCAGAGAGAGAGAGAGAGAGAGAGTGACATGGAAGCACGCGTTGCCGGTTCGGGGAGGAGCAGCCGTATGGGACGGTGGGTCCAAAGGGGTGTGCTGAAAAGGCTGAGCCATGGGTCCTTGACCCCACACTCCTTTGAAAAAGAAATTGAAAATTAAATGACGTGCAACAAACAATGGAACTATAGAAATCAATTTCTACAATTGACAACAGAGACGATAATTTCAGGACGATTTTAAAGTTTTTAATCTTTGTAGATTTTAGTAAGGGGAGAATTTTCAAATAAAAATTAAAAAAAAAAGACAAAAATTAAGATGGAAAAGAAAAATATCTTCATAATTGAAGACAAAAATATATGTCTCCTTCTTACCCTATTTTGCCCTTGTCTATATCTTTGTTTTTATTTTTGTTCTTTTATATAAATATATTTTTTTAAAATATTAATATATTTTTATAATTTTAAATTATTTATATTTTTATTATGTATATTAAGATGATTAATATATGATATTTGTAATATTTAAAATAGTTAATTGATTTTAATTTTAGTTAATTTTATTATTTAATATATTTATATTGTATTTATAGAATATGAAAGAAAAAATTTTTCTTATAAAAATAAAAACGAAAATAAAAAATTATTTTTATTCTCATAACATAAATAAGCTAAAGACAAAAAATTAATATCTCTTATAGGGATGAGAGTGAGGATTGAGATTCTCACCCTTCCATCTCCATTGCCCATCCCTAATTGAGAACGACAAACAGGGGAAACTTCTTTTTATTTGTTTGTGGCGTAGCACATATTAGGTATAGGCGGGGGTAGCATACATGTTTGTGTCCATTGCATTCTTCATTCTTTGCGCAACTCAAAGAAGCATCAAAATTAGAGTCCTCGTGCGGGAAATTTCTAATTAATATATTAAGAGAAACGCGTTTTGTAAATGATAAAGGGAGCAATTTCTTACAAGGGCAGGCAGATTAATCAAAATGTTTGCAATTTGCCAAGGAATCATAATACGTACGGGTACGGCCTTTCCAATGTAATGTGGGTTGCATGCTTTCCTTGATGGTGTCGTCCAGTGGAATTTATACTATAATGATATTATATATATTATTTTTTATATATAGTTTTATAGATAAATAATAATATATTATTATATAATTAAAAAATTAAAAAATAATTAATATTTAATTATAAGATTATATATAATTATTTAAATATAAAAATTATACACATGATTCTATTAATGGTCCGTATTACAGTAAATTGTTGACCAAACGATTATTTTCCACCCAAATTTGATAAAATGATAAATTTCCAATGTTAAATTATAAAACAATTTTTTATCCATTTATTAAATTTTTAATAACTTTTTTTATTTTTAATAAAATTATTGAAAAAACAAAATAACTTTCAAGCTAAATAATACTTCACTTCTAAAATTTTATTAAATAATTTTATATCTTAATTTATATTAATTTAAATTAAAATTAATTATAAAAAAATTTATTGGTATAAATATAAATTGAAGTGCCAATAACATATAATCATATGTTAGAGATAGATTACATTTTTTAAAAATATTATAGATATTAATGAAATTTTAAGAAGTTTTTCCTTTTTTTAAATTTGAATAACCCAAAATACACCAAAATAAGAGATATAATCTCGTATTACAAACTATTAAAGTTATTTCCTATATCTTTAAAATATATAAAATAAATATTATGATTTCCTAAGTAAGTAAGGAAAATATACATTTATCTTCATAAATTTTTTAAAAATTAATATTAACGCTCTTATAGGCTACAGTATGTTTTTATAATAATATTTAAATAAAATAATATAAGTATCTTTTAATGGTTAAAATTAATAATTGATTTGGATAAATTAATGAAAATTGGTATCAAACCTTTGATGATAATTGGCATTTGGCCTAAATTTATTGCATTAATTATCTTATGAATTAGTCCCACCGAATTAATTAAATATTGTTTGTGGATTTGATTAAATATTTGACTAGCGACAAATAACCTTGAAATGGAGAATAAACGGGGTTGTTGCGAAATTAATATAAATTAATTTAAAATGGCCGTTTTTTGGATGGCGTTTTAATTAATTAATTATCCATTAAAGTTAAAAAGACATGTAATTAGAATAAACATATATGAGGGGGGACGGTGGGTAAGGGCGAGTGATGTATTATTTTCAGCGAATCACGACCGTCTGTCTCCTCTCCTTCCAGATTTTTAAACTAACAAACATTGCGTGGAACCTAACGAATATAAAATGTTTTGTTCAAAGAAAATGAAACCCACCCACTCAGATGTTGAGCACATCCTGGAAAGATCATGTGTCGTTTAATGAACCATCAATTCTAACTGATTTTGTACTTGTGTTTTAGGTGGATCGCTTCTACTATTTTTAATCAGAAAAATGGGAAAAAAAAATGTTTGTTTAATGCATTAAATTTCAATTTTCTACCCAGGTGGGAAATGGCATTTTCGTCATTTACATGCAAGTGATGGGTCGGTTTTCTTTGGTTTGTATATTCGTTTGATTATCGGGATAAACATAAAACAAATATATATACTAGATAAAGATGATTGTGTGTAGTGGTAGCATTTCAAATTTAATATAATGTATATTATCCAACCCATTTAGATATTTTGTATTTATTATACTATTTGAATTGTACAACCACTTTACATTAAATATAACATAATATAATTTTTAAGATTAGCAAAATAATAATTATATTTAATTGATTATTTTAACAATTTACATGTCTTATTGTATGTTGGATGTGTGATCACGATCGAACGATATACATTTCTTCTTAGTTATTTACAATTCTTGATGTTAGTTATCTACGCACTTATGATAATGGTGATGTTAGGTTTATTACAAACACCGGCCAATGTGCCAAATAAACCTTTGTGTTAGAGTTGCCTTGGCAGGGACTTGTTAAAAAAGAAAACGACAGAAATATGGACTTGGTAATTAGAATCTTTAGAAAGAGAAAAGTTAATAATTCTATCTTAAATTCTAGATATTTATTGACTGGCCAAGGGACTATTTTTTACCCAAATTTTGATGAAAGGTCAAATGTATATTATAATGATTGAAAACTCTAAATACGCATCCAAAGTTTTAGTCTATTATTATATATTCAAAAATTTTTGTTAGAATTAAAAATAAAATTATTATTTTATCAATAATATTAAAAAAATTAAAATTATATCTCATTGTCTCCATTAATTTACAAAACTAATAATTTCTCCCTATAATTAAAGTTTGAAAAATTCACTTTTTCTCTTAAGGTTTGATATCTCGAAATCCAACCACTTTTTTTGATAAACAGTGACCCTCTCCTAAAATCTAGTTAAAATCTTCGTCTAAACAACGAAGGCATCGTTGAAAGATGATGTTTCGTCATCCATAGGTTTGGGGTGATGTTTCAAGTAGTCAGGTTTAGATTGAAAATCGGTAATCGTCAATGGGCAAAAAAATGAAAAAGAAAAACTAGAGATTTGGATGGGAGGGAGGGAGAAGTCACTTTTCAAAATTGAGACTTTAGGTGAAATGTTAATTTTAAAACCTTGGGAGGAGAGGGGAAATGAAAGAAAATTTATATATTTTATAATATTATTGTTAAAATGACAATTTCACTTTTATATTTAAAGACAATTTTAACATAAGTTTAGAAATGAGAAGGTTTTTGAGTTTTTGAACTGGTATAAATATATTTTTGATAGACTAAAACTTAGATGAAAAATAGTCTTTTGGCCTTATTGATTCTAATGATCCAATGATACTATGAATTAATTGTTAAGTTAGAACACAATTTACACGGATTACAAATTAAAATCTTAAATAATCCTCGTAAACTTTAAATTCGACCGTTTTAATTTATCCTATGTCACACACTTTAAGAGTTCAAATATGGGGATGAATGTCTCATATCATGTAACAATTACTATATCATATAATATACCATCAAGGAATTTGTTAAATTGCAAATAATATAATGTAATGTCTTCGATCATTGTGTAATTGGAACCTTTTTCTTATCAACTTGACTTCACTTCTCCTTTGTGCTAGTAATTATTCACCCAACGAAGCAAAACATAAATTCCGCAAATGGTCCACTTAAAAAAAAATCCCCCATCATGATGTGATTGCGTCACAAAATTAAAGAAGCATCCATGACTTTCTTCTTAAAGTTGACCCCATTTTCCCATTTTTCAAATATTATGTATTTATTAAAATTAATGGACTTAAGAAAGGTTAAAAAAAGGTTAATTGACCTTTTTAGGTTTGAAAAATTAGTATTTTAATACTATTTTAAATTTAAAAAATTAATAGCTTAACATATTAAATATTATAACTTAACTTTTAAAATTTTTACAGTGATTTTTTTCAAATTTTGTTATTTTTATTTAATTTTAATCCTTTATTTATCAATTAAATTATGTTGCGTAATTCCAGCACATGATGATCAATTATTAGGTCAGTGGGGGACAAATTTCGTACTTCACCTGGAAAAATTTGAAGACAACCGAAAAAGCCTTTTTTTTAGGCCAAAAGACTTATCCCAACCCAAGGACTAGTTTGTTGTCAAACTCATATCCATAATTTTTTTAAAATCTAAATATCTATCCATCAATTATTAAAATTAATAAAATTCATTAATTTAAAAAAATATAATTATCATTTTAACTTATAATATTTAGACAAAAATTATATTTCATTTTTTATCTAAGATTTTAAAAACTAATATTTTTTTTTCAATTTAAGTTTTAAAAGGTTATATTTTTTTCCTAAAGTGTTTTTTTTCCTTCATTCTTCGACAACCATCTCCATCTCTAGCAGACTTTGCCGCTCTCTCTTTCCATTGGCGTAAACAAAGCCATCTTCTTCATCTTTTTCATCAGAAATTGGCCCACAAAGAAGAGCCATCTCAAAAAGTTTTAATAAGAACATTTGATGGGTGGATATTAAATTTTCAAAAAGTTGTGGATATGACTTTGAATATGGACTAAACATTGGGTGGGCATATGTCCTTTGGCCTAATATCTATTTCAAACAGGGCTACGGGAGAAGAATGAAGAAATACTTAACTACAATTACAAATGGGTTTTGGGCCCAATTTCCTTCACTGAATCCCAAAAGAACGCTTAAGGCCTCCCGTTTACTGCCTATGTTGATATCTGCTATGTTCTTATTTATATTTGTACATTTAGTGAAGTTGTGTTTATAATTATTTAATTGAATTATTTTTTTACAGGGTCAATAATTGAATTAATTTGTTTTCCTTAATGCAATACAATTTAAAGAGTATTTAGAAATATTTGTGGTAATAATAAAAAATATCAATAAACTATATATATCTGTCATATAATACTACGTTCCACCAAAGGATTTAGGAAATCACGAGTTCTCATTCTTTTTAAATTTTTTTATTCCAAGGCCTCAACCAAATTATAACTTTGTTACAAAATTAACAATGAAGGACATAAAACTCTCAATGTTTTTACGAACATCCATTGCATCTCATATCACTTTAGGATAAGGCTATATCATAAACAAAAAATCCTTTGATCTACTCGTATATTTATCATGCTCGCAATATATTCTGATTACACTTTTAACATATCCACATCATATGAACAACACCCAATCCAAAATATATGTCAATTCAGATTTACATTCGTACAGACAAGTTATATAAAAACCTTGACTAAATCCCCTACTTACTTGGATTCTACAATAGCCTTTGACAATTAAAACTCAAACTCTCTACTCTCTGGATAAGAACAATCTCTCAGAATATGAGATGTCACCTTAAGTCGTGCACTCTTTTTAAAATCTCCTATGTGATATGTTATCTAGTTTTTTAATATGAAATTAGATAAATAGACATGTACCGTTTATGCATAACTGTTCATAGATAATTATACATAAGCATAAAGTAATGTATTTACCCTTAAGATATAGATAATTATACATAATTATAAAATGACATATTTCACCATCAAATGTCAATATATATCTCCATTATACATAAGCACTCTCATATTTTTTGTGCCTATTGAGCTCAATAAGATATTTTTACTATTGTCACTTAGTGAATCCAGCGAATCATTTTGTTGTCAAAGGAACATTTGATTAATGATTAGAGTATGCTATTTAACTGATTTTATATTGTTCGATTGGGACTGGCTGCACAAAGAGAAAAAAAAAATGAGAATAATAGAGAAATGAGAGATTTGATAAAACGTACTATCTTTGTTTTTACCTTGGTAGAAAATTTAATTTTATTCATTTATTACGATTTTATATAATAATTCTCTTTTCCTGGTTGCTAGAGAGATCTTTTCCGAATATCCAAAGCAATCTTTTTTTTTTTTTAAATGGTAGAATTTTTACTAGTTTGAGTTAGATTATCTTTTTTTTTTAAATTTAATATTATGCATCGCCTAGTTGGAATTAATATTATCTTTTATTCGAGAGATTTATACATCAATTAATACACAAATCAATTGAATAAATTTATATAAAGTATAGATTTGTGCTAACGAATCATCGATTAATCTTCAGTTGGTCGATGATTCATTATCGTTTGAGAGATGGTATGGAGGAGATTAGCTAGCTTCAATAATCAAAGAAGCGATAAGAGAGAAAATGTAAACCTTATAAGATAAATGATTATTTTTCAAACTTTGGATAAAGAAAAATTATTAAATTTTTTAACTAAAAGAAGAAAATGTGATAAATTTTCTAGTTTTTTTAATATTTTTAATTAAATGATAATCTTCCTCTTAACTCTAATGGTGGATTTTAATAAAAATGTGGGTATTTAAATTTTTAAAAACTAATGAGAGGGGAATTTGATATTTTACTTAGAGGGCGTTTAATTTGGAGAATGTTTTATTATTAAAATTAAGAGATTACTTTGAAAATAGATTATTTTGAAAATTACTCGGTATAAATTTATTACTATATTTGATAAATTTGATATATATAAATAATTATTGTGTTTAAATAGAAATAATAAAAGAATATTAATATATTATTTTATTTATTATATAAAAGATTAATAGATATAAAAAAATATTTTTCATATTATTTATTATTTTAATTAAAAATTGAGTGTAATTTTATTTTAAAATTTAATAAATAAATATAAAATAATAATAATAATTAAGATTATTATGATAATTTTTTAATATTTAAAATAAAAATAATAATCAAAATAATTTTAATATTATTTGTCACATCATCATTGATAATAAAATATTATTAAATTTTTTTATTAATTTATAAACTAAATAATATAATAAAAATAAATTATCAAAATATCCTTTAAATCAGCCAATCAAATAGAGCCGTAATGTTAACGACCTTATTGTCTGTTTCCCTAATCATGCTTACAGCTTGTCTTAGCCTTTTGCTAGGTGTCACGTTCTTGTCTGACAATGAGGGACGCCAAAGAAATTAAAAAGAATATTAATATATAATATTAAATTAAAAAATATTGCTTTGAATATTCGGAAAAGATCTCTCCAGCAACCAGTATTACCTAGTTATATTATTATATTAGATCAAAATTATTTATAAAAATAAGATAAATTTTGAATTTAATAATTAATCTCATAATTACTAAATTAAATGAATTAAAATTTTATTTTTTAATATATAATTTTTTTTAATCTCTTAAATTATCTAATATTAACGGTAAAAATTGTTTTATTATTCTACACTGGATAAGACACCTGGCTTTTCCTCATTCTATCAGTTAATGATAACCTGCTTTCACACTTGCTCTTTATTGTAATTTGTAAAAGCTTTCTAATTGGTTAGTGGATAATGTTAGTTTGGACAATCATTTCCGCACTTTTTTAAATTTCCATGTGCTTGCTGCTGCTCTTTGTCGACTGTCGTCAACTTTTGCCTAACTTTTCGAATTATCATGCCAATGAAACCATTCATCTTTTAATGATTAAGTTTGAGAAAAACTAAGTTCTTAACTCCTGATTATTTTTACAAATATATATTTTAAATAAATGTTTTATTTTTTATTAAAAATAAAAAATAATTATTAATAACTTATATAAAATTATATTTTTATCTGTTTACAAAATTTGTCATCTAAATCCTAAAAAATGTAAAAATTCTAATCAATTTTGAAAAATTGTATTGTATTCAATTTTTTTAGAATGTAAATATTATTTTTAAAACTACTAAATAATATATTAAAATTTTAAGAACATTTTAAAACTTTTTTTAAATTTTCTAAAAAATTTATTAATATTTTAAATATTTTCAAAAATAACAATTACCCTAAAATATAAGCCGTTTGGGAAAATAAATAAATAAAGGAAATAAATCAGGATAAAAAGAGAAAATACAAAGAATTAAAAAAAGGAGAAAATAAAAAATTATATACAAAATGCCCTTTTTACCCTTTTCACTTAATGAAATTCATTGATGAAATTGAATGATCAGTAAAAATTTAACTTTTTGAAACTTAAATGATAAAAATTTGTCATTTTAATTAAACCTTGGGTGGAAAATGATCTTTTGGCCAATTATCATTTTATTAAGACAATTGTATAAGTCTCACAAATGTTATGTACTTATGTTGACAAAAGTCTTTCTTCTATCACTTATCTTTACATGCATAGCTTTAAAATATCTCACATTTTCTAACGTGTGTAGAGATTATCCCAATTAAATAGTCCCACCCCATGATATTAAACATTTGAATATTCCATTGATTGACTCTCTCATCGGAATTGAGTTTTTTCCTACCTTTAAATTAATGCCACTGGCCCATACCACCTCTCATTCTCTAACAACCCATCCCACATTGTCGATCACACCGTCCATCTTCTCTCCCGTAGCACCATCTTACCCTCTTTTTGTTACACGTATTGTTAACCTCCACTGTCCTCTCTCCGTCACAATTTCATGTTGCCTTTGACGACAACCTTCACTTGATCGAGTCACTGATGATTTGATTAAGTTTTTTTTTTTCTTTTAAATTAATATGATATTTATCTAGTTTATACATTTTTCATCCTTGATAACAAAATTAATACTTTCTTGTTCAAATCAAATTCTAATGAAAAAAATTTGACATAGTGCCATGAAGTAAAATTTCTATTTTATTTTTCAAAATTATCATCTAACTCTAAATTTGCAAAATAAAAACTTTTTTAAATATCCAAATTTTATAAGAACTTTCTTATTACCTCTTTCTTTTATCTTTACCCCATTTTTTCCTCTATCGCGATGGGCCAATACCATCTCCCTTTCTCTAGCAACCCATCCCACATTGCCAACTGCACAATCCACTTTCTCTCACAAAATACCATCTTACCTTCTTTCTATCACACTTATTATTAACCTTTGCCTCCCTCTCTTTGTCACAATTTCATGTTGCTTTTGACGACAACCTTCACTTAATCGAGTCGTTGATAATTTGATCAAGTAATGACATTATTAATGATAGTTCTGATCACGATGAAATAGAGGATGTTAGGGGCTGAAACTTGTGACTGTAGTGAAATCATGTCAATGGTGAAATGGTGACTTTGATGGTTTGAGCTTCCAAAAAATTTTAAAAAACTTATTAACAAACTTATAAACCTTTTTCAAACTGTGTTTTAAAATATCATGTTTTAAAATATTTGGATCTATTATTTAAAATAATTATTTTTGATTTATCAAAAACACCAATCAAATTATTAGTCTTAAACGGTTAAAATGTTTATATCATTTTTCATCAAAAGGTAGAAAAAGCATTTTTAGATAAAACCTAAGTTGAAAAATTTAATTTACTCTAAGTCAAATGATAATGACAATCAATAATTGATATTTAATTGATTATGTTATGCATTTATGAAAATTTATTATCGTTGTCACATCCCTTAGGACTTTTATAATCCATACCCAAGCGCAATTAAGTTCCCTTAAATATATAAAATTTCTTAATTAATTAAATTTAATTTTGTCGGCATTAATTATCTCAAACTTTTTATATCCCTGTGTGCCAAGAAATTCAGATTAATTAATTTAGTTTTGTCCATGTTTTGATAAATCCGATCCAGAAATATTTTGATGGATGAATCAAAAATTTATTTTTTTCTTTTCCTTTAATAAGAAACCCTTCTTTAGGCTGAATAAATTACATTGAATAGATTATTATTTTATAAATAATTATTATAAAAATTATTATGTTTGATAAAAATTAGTATGTATAAATAATTATTATATTTGGTTAGAAATAATAAAAAAATATTAATATATTATTTTATTTAAATGTCTTTTGATTTAATTATTTTAAAATATTTTTATATTATTAGTTATATTAATTGAAAATGAAATTATTTTTACTTTAAAAAAATTAAAAAAAGAGAATATAGTTATAATAAAATCAAGATTACCTTAATAATATTTTAATATTTAAGTTAAAAGTGATAATTAGATTACCTCTTATATTATTTGTCACATCACTATTTATAACAAAAGATTATTAAATTTTTTTTATAAATTATCAATTAAATAAATTAATATAAATAATAAAAGATAAATTATTAGAATAATCTTTCTGGTCTGAATCAAACCACCCCTTAAGAGCCATGGATGGATCAAATTGAGATCTCCCAATCTTTTAGCTAATTCCATTTCTAAGTCTAGTAATTAAGCCAAGAAAGGTCACCAACGGCCTTAACGTGCATGCTACGTTCCCTTCACTTGTTCACTCTGGACCACGGTTTTGATTTTTCAATCTTGAATAGTAACTTCATTAATTAATGAGGCAGTCATGAGGATGGCGAAGGCCGCCATACGGTCACCATATTCCAAATCTCTTTCAAGCTCACCACTTTCTATTATAAAAATATTACATTCCAACACCCAACTGGCTCAGCACCACCACCACCACCACCACCACCACCACCACCACTGCACAGCTTATATATTCCTCTTGTCCATTTTTTCTTATTAATCGTGTGCCTCAAATGGGTCGACGATTCAATTTTAGTGTTATTCTGATACTGTCATTTTCTCTGAATTTGTTCCTGTATCCCAGAATCGTATCCTCAGAACTCAAGCGCAACTATTATGCCAAAATCTGCCCCAATGTTGAAAACATCGTTAGAAAAGCAGTTGAGAAGAAATTCAAGGAAACATTTGTCACTGTTCCTGGCACTCTCCGTCTCTTCTTCCATGATTGCTTTGTCGAGGTATAACATAATACAATGACAAAAATTTATCATCATGGAACTGAATTATATTTTATTTCTTGGTGGAATTAGTTTGAATCTTCTACCTCTATTGCAGGGTTGTGATGCGTCTGTTATAATTCAATCAACTGAAAGCAACAAAGCTGAGAAGGATCACCCAGATAATTTATCCCTAGCTGGAGATGGATTCGACACTGTAATCAAAGCCAAACAAGCAGTTGATGAAGTTTCCAGTTGCAAAAACAAGGTCTCCTGCGCTGACATCCTCGCCATGGCCACCCGAGATGTCGTTGCCCTGGTATAATTTTGTTCTATGTTATGCCATTATCAATATTTTCTCTTTGTTAACTATCTTCAATATGTATAAAAATGGTGTTATTTTGGAATGATGATGATGCAGTCTGGTGGACCTTCATATGAGGTTGAGTTAGGAAGACTAGATGGTCTCAGTTCAACTGCGTCGAGCGTAAATGGGAAGCTCCCTCATCCAACTTTCAAGTTGAATCAGCTCAACTCCTTGTTTGCCGCCCATGGACTCAACCAACTGGACATGATTGCCCTCTCTGGTAGTTTTCCATTACAAAAACACCATTGAGAACATCGCTTTCGTATTGATTAACGATATTATATTTATTCATTTTAAATATATAAATAAATATTATTATATGTGTTATTATATAATTAAATATTATTTTATTTTTAATTTAAAATTATTTAATCAAATAGGTAACTATTTATCTATTCAAAATACATATATATAATTTTATTAAATTTGAAATTATTAGGCAAAAGCATCATTCCCCAGCATGCACATGGACATGCACACGCAAGATCCAAAATAAGTCATTAATCTAAAATTATTGTTGTTGCCTTCTGTGGCAGCTGCCCACACCGTTGGATTCTCTCACTGCGGCAAGTTTTCAAACAGGATTTACAACTTCAGCCCTAAAAATCCAGTTGATCCTACGATTAACAAGACATATGTGGCCGAGCTAAAGCAGATGTGCCCAAAAAAGGTGGACCCTCGGATCGCCATCAACATGGACCCCATCACACCCAACACCTTTGATAATGTATACTTCAAGAATCTTCAACAGCACAAGGGTCTTTTCACCTCCGATCAGATCCTCTACACAGACTCCAGGTCCAGACCCGCTGTAAATGCGTGGGCCACCGACTCCAACTCCTTTAACAAGGCTTTTATTACTGCTATCACCAAGCTGGGTCGGGTCGGTGTCAAGACAGGGAAAAATGGAAATATCCGTCATGATTGTAGTGCGTTTAATTAGTTTATTGAACTGGATTATTAACTAACTAGGTTCTCTTGTTGTGGGTGCCTTATTTTTTGTTTTAAAGAATCGGATTAACTTGTAATAAAATCCGAGCTTGTGAAATAAACGACATGACAATCTTGTTTGTGTGTCGTTTTACATGTATGGTCATCTAATTTTATCGACTCTCTACTGCAATGATATGAGCAAACAATTATACGACCATTTCTGTCAACTGCAAAATCTAATCTGCCAAAATAAATGAGTCTGAAATTGAAGTTTTTTTTTTTTTTTCCAGATATAGCAAGAAGAATTTATTAATTGGATGAATATTATTAACGTAATATTATATAATAAATAATATAATAGAAAATAGAATCATATTCTTATGTAGTAAAAAAAATAATATAACATAAATTATATTAAATCAAAATTATATCAAATTAAAATCATATTAAATTAAATCAAATCAAATCAAAAATATATGAGTGATGAGATATACATCTGTGTCACTGTTTCAGTCAATTGACAGGTCTAAACATGAGCCAACTCTTAGGTATGATGGGTTGTGAATCTCTGGCCATGAATGTAGCCATGATATCCTTTTTGTCTTCCTCCTATGGATATACATTCAAATCTGTACACAAACTTTGTAATACCAGAGAAGTAATAGAGATTCATCTTCTCACATTCTTTTTACACCTACAATTAGGGTTTGATCCGAATAAAGTTGGGTTAGGTTCGACAGTAGATTCAACTCACTTTAAATTCATTTACTTCGAATTTAAATTAAGTTCAAATTAAATATTTAATTTGTTTTAAAATTGAATCAAACTTGAGTTATATAGAGTTCGATTTGATTTAGCTTACAAGCTAGATAGATAGTTTAATTTTGTTTGAACTTAACTTATGACTCGATTTGAATTATGTTAAATAATTATTAAATAATATTATTTTATCAATAAATAACAAATTTAAGCCACATATCTAAGTCAGAAATTTGAATTATAAATTTAAATTGAACTCGAACCAAATTATTTTTATTTAAATCAAACTCAAATTACTTTTAATATTAGCTCGATAAATTTGAATTAAATTTAAATTAAATTATTTTTTATTTAAATCAAACTCAAATCAAAACATGGATTTATACCCACTTCTATCTCCAATACAGAGATGGCCAAAGTGATCGACTCCTGAGACTAAATTATGCTTGCCAGTTGGCTAAAGTGTTAAAACATATAATGTAAAACAGCTGTGCTTGATAGCAAAATATGAGGACTTCTTTTGTCTTTGAGCACGCGTTTAGCATCAAAATAAAATAAACCCAAAATCCAAGTCACCTTCTGGCATTATCGTCTATGGTGAGGACCTACAAAACACTTAATAAATACAAGGCTTGACAACATGTGGAAAATATTGAACCTTCAGCCACACGGTGGAGGCCACATTTATTTATTTTTGATAATTGAAGACAACAGACTCCGAATTGTGACAAGCCTGCAAACATCATTGTAAGTATTTGATAGCAAATTATCAATCCCCATTGGAGAACTAAAAATCAATATAGTTTTAACAGTTACTAGGTGGGTCATTGTATTTAAAATTTATTTTTTTAATATAATTAATTTGATTTGAAAAATAATGATACGATTTGAATGAGGTTTTTTGTCACTAAAATAATAATAATAATAAACAATATAATAGCTTCACAAAATTGGCATTAAATAGATGATTTAGAGCTTCTATATGTAGAGGATCCTTGTGAGTTATACCATCAGCTTACAAAAGATCAAGTATGCATGATTCAGCAAGAAAGCTAGCTAAAAATTAACCTAAGAGTGGACTTCATCATAAATGTTTTCAGTGGAGAGACTAAAATAGAACAGATTAATCGGCAGGAGACTTATAAACATGCTGCTGGAACTTTAAGTTCAAGATTTGTAGATTTATAATGCGTATCGGGTTCAGTAGAAGGGTAAATAGGTAATCTTATAGTTATTAGTATTTTACGATATGATATAGATAAAAAAAATATGTATCATAAGAGATATCAAATTAATATGATACAACAGATATATTATATGATATAATACGTATATATTATTGATATTTATTAATACACATTTCAAAGAAAATTATGATGAAATAAAAATGTATATAAAAAATTTTAATTTTTTAAGAGTGTTTGTAATATTTTTCAAAATGAAGACATGTCTGTTAAAACTTTTTATTATTTTACTTTTTAAAATTCGTATTATATTATACGATACGATATGAAAAAGTAAAATTTTGAGATATAATACGTTATTGGACTACAATATATGACACAATCCATGATGTTCCTCCGTTCAGGATAGCAAGTGGTTTGCAGCAAGATCTACCAGTCGAGTGCTTTATAACATTTTTCATGATTAGATTATGAATACAGATGAAAGCAGAAGTTCACAGGGAGATGAAAGCAAAAGCTCACCAGCCATTACATTCAATCAGGAGCAGTAGAATCTAAGACGAGCCGCAAATTTTTACCTTCGTCTCTTCTTCCTATTCCATTAAAAAAGGACTGTAGCCTGTTGATATGTAAGTGAACATCCCTGTTAGTCTTAAACTTGACGTCATCAAGGAAAATTCTATACTTCAACTGGATTTATCAAGCCAACAAATTCCACTTTAGTGCTAGTTAAGGAATGCATCAGCTGCCTAACACAAGAAGTTTGATTTGTGAATATTTGTACCAACGATAAATATACTAAATGATGATATTGTATAATTCATAACAAGAAAATAATGATAATAACATTGTTTTCAGAATGATTAAAAGCCTACGTCTATTGTTATAATAATAATAACAACAACGTTTTTAAAACGTTCTTCTTAAAGCAGCCAAGGTTTGAGGCAAGCTTCAAAGAAAAAGATAATTCAGTGATTAAAATGATAATAACCCACTTTAGATTATGCATGCTGTCTTCAAATAATTGAGAAATAATATTAAATCTATGGTCATCAACGCACAGAACTCCATTGAAATAAGAAGGTCGAACACTGCCATCCTCAAGAAACACTGCATTTATGTATGGTTAATTAACAGTATATTAAAAAGAAAAGTTCAACAAAGCAAGTAACCTTACAGCTGCAAGCCGCAAAACTTCAAAAGGCGATTTACAAAGAAGGGGAATGCTCATCAGTGAACAAATAAACTAGGGATATGCATTTAGCTACTGGCCTGATTTTAGTAATTACATCCTTACAGGAGTCAAATATTTAAAGATATATGACTTAAACAGGTCCAACCCAGAAACAATCAGCATTATGGCCTGAAAACAAGTCACCCAAGGGGATCCAAAACTTGAAGACCTTTATAATTTTGTACTTCAGCCGTCTAAAGTGGTAAAGATCAATGTTAGCATATACTTCATAACTGCAATCACCCAAAATCAATTTGTATAATTGTAAGTCTTCAATCTTCTTGTTTCATACAAGTAAATCTCTTCAAGGAGTGTTGGCCAGTTTACTCCAAGAATTTGAGGATTTGACTCCATTGCAATTTGAAAGTCTAACAAGGAAACAAAAGTGGATCCACTCAAATTTTGTATATATCTCACTGGCAATGTGTTATTTAATCGGGTTGTGGAAGATCCATGCCTTTGCTCCATATGTTTGCGGTCAAATCGTGAATTGGCATGATCCAAACAAGGCTTTATTAATCTTTTCAAGTAAACATCAAGGCCATTGTTCAACAAATTGACACAATCTACTGAGACATTAAATCCCTCCTTATCCAACTTCTGTTCCAACCTCGTCTTTAAGGAACGAGTATCGGGTAGCTGACCACCTTTCTCACAAATTTCAGTGTAATAATCACAGCCCAATCTACTGTGCAGTACTTTTTGTGTCTCTTTGCTGTTTCGAGGGATTCCAAGAGGAGCTCTGACAGGACTCCTACTATAAATGCTTGGACTAGCTACATCCTGTTCAACCTCTTCCCCTTCTTCCACTGAGCATGGTGGTCTACTACCCAAAGAAAGCAACTCAGTGGCACTCTGCTGTTCTTGAAGATTTTGGACTGAATCTTTACATACAATACTATGGCTATGTCCATAAGAAGCTAGAGGTCTTGGATGATCCTTAAACTTGCAATCATTAATATTTGGTGCCCGTCCTTTTAGAGGGAACTGAGTAATATCTTCACCTAGTGTCTGAGGACATTCTCTTTGATACCCATTAGCCAATTTGTCACTGAAAGAGCCATCAGCTTTTGTAGCTTTCAACGGGGGAGTCTTTGCAACACAAGCATTTTTTAGCATTGACACAATAAGAAGTTTATGAAGTCGCATGTTTTCTATCCCTATTGTACCAATGCAGAGTCTACCGAACTCAGATTTGCCCAACTTACCATTTAAAAATCTTGTGAGGAGATCAAAATATGTCTCTGATTTTAAATGCCCGAGCTTCCTTTCAATATGAGATTTAATCTCTAAAGTGTTCACTCGAGCAAAATGCCGAACAGCCGGCATTTCAGTCTCCAATTTCCTCACTGTTGTGAAAATAAAAAATATCATATGGTTGCAGAAAATCCCCAATAATAAAAAGCATTTAACTTCAGAAATTCATCAATTTGCCAAAAAAAATGTCACTTCTCTGAAAATCCCCAATAATGTAATACGTATCCATTGACAACTGACCGTCAGTCAGCAGTGGTTACTATTGTGAAATCAGTTGTTGAATTCTACAAAACCATAAAACCCAGATAAAAAATTGATCTGAGAGCTTCATTCTTACTTCTTATCACACATTAATAAGAAAATTAAATATAATCGACGAAATTACAGTCAATACCAAACTTCAATTACAGAAAAGCTAAAGAGAACAACAACAAATTCTCTGAAAATCTTGATCCCTGAACTTTGAAGCATAAACGAGTTATAAATAATACCCTTTCAAGAATTAACGAGTAAACAAAACCCATTGAAACTAGTAAGGATTGAAAGAAAGAAAACGAACCTAGATAAGTTTAACAAGGAGTGGAATGGGATCGAAATTGACTTGATTCACAGGGATTAGGGCTGATGGAGAGGA
Source organism: Mangifera indica (assembly GCF_011075055.1). Lineage (NCBI taxonomy): Eukaryota > Viridiplantae > Streptophyta > Magnoliopsida > Sapindales > Anacardiaceae > Mangifera > Mangifera indica. The sequence continues at coordinate 20,597,083 of NC_058137.1, read as the reverse complement.
GGGTTTTAGTTTTGGAAGCGCCGTCGAGTCAAAGGCCACGTCCGTTCTAACGAAAATTAAATGAAGTTGATGTTTAAGAACTTTCGAAGTTAGAAACACTAACTTAACACTCGCACGCCTGTATTAAGACACGTGCAAGCCGCCAAAATGATGTACTAGCCAGCCCACCACATTTTTTGTCCTTGGATAGAAATATTTGTTTGGCATGGTAAAATTTCATAACCTTATGATATAAATTTATGGTTGACAAATTGAACTTTTATTATAAGGTTACCATGCTATAGGATTATTAGTATGATACAAAATAATGTCAAGGAAAAAAATTTATCATAATACAAGAATGAGACAAAATATTAATTTTGAATAATTCTTTTATCGTAGGTTTTAGATGCAAACAAAAATTATTTTCCAATGATTTGGTAAACAAATTTGAAATTCTTTTTCAAATTTTATGTTATTATAGTGTGTCGATGCAATAGGGTATGTGTGATTGTGCACTTCTGGCCTTGTTGATTTTCTCCAAATAAAAAACCATTAAATCTTTACTTATATAATTTAATGATTAATTTTGTATAAAAATACGATAGGGAAAGGAATTTTTATAGGTGGGAAAATGGCTTTTTCAAACATTGAGGGTGGATATCTGTTTCATCAAACTTTGGGTGGGAAATAGTGATCTGGCCAATGTTCAATATTTTCATTATCTTTCATAAATTTACAAACTTACCCTTGATCAATCTTGCGGACTAATGGACCAACTAAAATGTGGTTGGGTTGGGCTTGAGGAGCCTCTGCAGCCACATTTGTTGGGCTCGGGCTGTGCTCCAAAAACCTCTATCGATAGATAAAGTAGCTGAGTGGTGTTATTTGAGTGTCATTAAGATGGGGGCTTTAAGAGTTTTATTATTAACATTATTTTATTTGATTTATAAATAATAAAAAAATTATGATAATTTTTTATTATCAATAATAATATAAAAGATCACTTCTATCTTAAATATTAAAAGATTATCAAACTAATCTTGATTTTATTATAATTATATTTTTATTTATTAGTTTGCCAGTATAAAAATAATTTTATTTTTAATTAATATAATAAATAATATAAAAAATATTTTAGAATAAATTTATTTTAGGGTATTAAGTAAAATAATCTACTAGTATTTTTTATTACTCTAATAAAATACAATATGCCAAAAAACTTATTTCCATCCAAGGTTTGGTGAAAACCCAAACTCATATCGGTTAACTTTCAAAAACTTAAATATTTATTATTATTTTAAAATTCACTATTAGAATTAAGAGTAAAAATATCATTTAGTTAAAATGATTAAAAAATTATCACATTTTTTTTTTAGATTTAAAAACTAATAATTTTTCTTACTTAAAGTTTGAAAAACGACAATTTCTATCTTAGGGTTTAATTTTTTTCCTTTTCTTTTTCGATGACTGTTCTCCGACCAACCTCTATATATATATATTAAAATAACAATAAACTCAATTTTAATTAATATAACAAATAACATAAATATATATTAAAATAATAATGATACTATATGTACAAACAATAATGTGTTATTATGTGATTGTGTATTTTTTTATTTTTAATTTTCAACCATCTAATCATATGAGAACACGTTATTATTTTTGCACATAACACTACTCTTAAAATAATTATACTTAAGGATATTTAAGTAAAATAATATCTTAGCATTATTTTATTATCTTCAATCAAATACAATAATTTTTTATATCTATCAATTTTTATCAAATATAATAATAATTTATATCCAATAATTTTTAAGTTAATGTATTTTTGAGATATTACCTAATCCAAACACAAGGAGAAATAAAAGATAATATAATTGTGTTCATAATGTACTATTTAATTTAGATTTTTTCTTTTTTATGGATTTTGTTGATGGTTAAAAAGCCACCGATTAGAAGTACTTAAAATTACAATAAAGTAAGTTAAACTGGTTTGATTTATTCATCAAAAGGCTTATGTCAATTATTATATAATTTTGAGTATTTTGTGAAAATAATTTGAAACTCTTAAAGCAACTTCTTCTCATCCTGCATTTTGAGTCAATACGCACATAGATGAAAGATTGTTTCCATAGCTTCTCTAATATAGTTCATGTCTATTTTGCATAGCTCCTCTCTTCTACACAAAATATTTTGGCTCACAAATTTTAAGTAATGCAATGATAAAAAAAGAACCACCTAAACTCAACCTTTTGGATTCTACAAGTTAAAGGGTTTAAAATTAAGCAAGCATATTCATGGAAAAGACTTATGTTTGGACTCTAAGAGTTAATAAAACTAATACAATATTAAAACTTTTAAAATGAAATCTAGGTTCAAATATTTATTACGTTTGTAAAACTTTCACTTACTTAGTGCTTACCCAAATTAATATCGTTTGTTGAGATCCAATCAGCAGCCTAGAATCCCTGTATTCATTAACTCAGCCGAAGATGTGAGGCAGTCACTAGGAAAGGAAGTGGTCAAAATTTAGTAGGCATCAACAGTTTTAATTTTGTGTTAACATCAATTACAAATGAGAAAACAGAGAAGTGTATGTACATTCTGGGAAGAGCTTAAAACTTATTTACAATAATTATTGGCTAAAGTTTACGAGAGTAAGCTGTTATAATAAAATTTAACTTCTATCCAGCACAAGCCAACTTACTGAGTCTTTGCAATAATCAAGTCATCAAAACTCAACCATTTTATAGTTGAAGAATTTAATCCAATTTTGAGTTGGAATCCATTTTTAAAGTTCTATCCTGAAAAGGGGAATTCAATTGAATTTTATGTTAAATTTGATTACAACTGGAATATAAATATTCAACAATATCTAATTGCTAACATTTGATTATATAAGACTGTGAATTCCTCCGAGTGGGTTGAAAGAGGCCTCTTTTCCTTATGTAAACTATGAAGTTTTGATAACAAATCAAACTCATAAGCTTCAGTGTGTTGAGAGAATTGTTCTGTTAGAGCCGACCATACTTCGGCTGCTGTTGCAAGCTCAAAAATGCACTCCAAAATTTCTTCTAAAAGAGTCCCAATGAGCCAAGACTTGAGAAGACCATTTGTTTGTTCCCACGCAGCATATGAAGGATTTGCAATCTATTGTCCATCTTGGACAATAAACACAACATGTTTTGGCTCTTTTCCTGTGAGAAATTTGAGTAGTTTTTGGCTTTAACTAGTGATTTAAACTGGGTAACCCAAGGAAGATAATTATTCTCTTTCAATTTGATTGTGACAAAATTCACCACATTCATTTGATCGGGGAAAGGATGGGTTGTGTTAGTTGCCATTAGAGAGCTGAGAAATACACAGATGCTCTCTAATATCAAGAAGAAAAGAGTAAACATGAGCAGTATGTTTAAACAAACGTAAATCTCATGTATTCCAATCTTGAAATTTGAAATTGATTATATGATTTCTCTTATTTTAGGAAGATTGTGATCTGCCTCCATGACTAGTTCTCGGATTTTGAAATTAGTTTGAACAGGCCTTTCAACATCTTACCGTCCAAATTATTTGAGGTTCAATTTCATCTACCGGAATGAAACATTATATAAAAATTTAATAATAGTGATATGATGGGTATACTTTCAAAGATGTCATGATATGCCTAGCCCTTCGTTAATATACCAGAATTTGATTCTTAGTTTTAGTCATGCGCGCATGCTCCTTATTATGATATATATTTGAGGAATTTACAGGCCTATGAGTTTTGATTTGTCAAAGAACTGCAGAATTGCAGATTCTTATTCTTCGGTTTTCACATGCGCGCATGCTTAATTATTAGAAGATATGACAGATTTACAGTGCTATGATTTATTTTCGTCTCTGTAACTTCTTTTGGTCACTATCTCACTAAAGCCATCTGGGTTAACTTACAACAGATTAACTCGTACCTGAGAGTGATCGTCTACTAGATCAAGGGACCTTAATTTGTTCTACCATTAACTAATTAATCCATAATTCTGCAGCATGAGGTTTCCGCTTATATATATACATTACCTTGTTCATTCTGATTCTCAAACACTAATTTTTAGGATGAGTTGTTAAGAAAATATTCCAAATGTGGGGTTGATATTGTTTTAATTTAATATAACTAGATAAGTGTATAGTCCAGTGAATTATGTTTTGTGGACATACTATGATCAATTTTGTTGAATGTTTGATGCACTTCATAAATAAAATCTGGATTTTGATGATGTCAATGTGAGCTATTGAGTTTATAAGGTCTTTCATTTGAGAGTCTAATAAATTATAATAAAAGATATTAGGTTCTTTTTCTAATATACATATGATAAATCATTTTTAAAAAATACAAAAAAGAAAGATCAATTTACTAGATTGATAATTAATTAAATTCAGAGTTGATTCGACATTAATTATAGTACATCAAATTTGTATGAACCCAAAAACACTTCTAATATTTATATGGCCAAACGACTATTTCCCACCCAAGGTTTAGCGTTTTCTCAAATGTTCCCCCTTTAACTATGGAAACACCAAACACCTACCCATGGCCGGTTAGATTTAACAGAACCCTAACGCCTAAATATTTTATCTCTTTTTGCCCCCCTAAACTTTAAAAACTAACATTTTTCCTTAGCCTAAGTTTTAAAAAATCGTAGTTTCACCCTAGGGTTTGGTTTTGAAATCTCCGACGGCCTCTCCGGCTCCGTTGCCGACGGCCTCTCCCTCGCGAAGCAACCTCTCCTTCCGGCGATCTCTTTCCTCCCATTTAGAGGTCTGATCGACGTCGGAGATGCCTTGGGAGACGAAGAACTTCGTCGGGGAAGACGAAGTTCTTCGTCTTCCCAGAAGAAGATGAAGTCGTCGTCTTCCCAGACGAAGACGACGGCTTCGTCTTTCCCGACGAAGTTCTTCGTCTCCCAAGGCGTCTTCGGCGTCGATCAGACCTCCAAATGGGAGGAAAGAGATCGCCGGAAGGAGAGGTTGCTTCGGGAGGGAGAGGCCGTCGGCAACGGAGCCGAAGAGGCCGCCGGAGATTTCAAAACCAAACCCTAGGGTGAAACTGCGATTTTTTAAAACTTAGGCTGGAGAAAAATTTTAGTTTTTAAAGTTTAGGGAGGCAAAATTATATTCTATTTTAGTTTATTTTTAATATTATAGCGAAAATGACAATTTTACCCTTACAGGCGTTAGGGTTTTGTTAAATCTAACCGACCATGGGTGGGTATTTGGTGTTTTCATAGTTAAAGGGGGGACATTTGAGAAAACGCTAAACCTTGGGTAGGAAATAGTCGTTTGGCCTATTTATATTCTATAACCCATATGTGTATGCATTAATACTCATATTTAAAGTCAATTGATTAGTTGCATGAACATATATATGTTTGAATTTGTGTGATTAATCCTTCATAAGTTTGTCATCTCATTGGATTGAATGGAAACTCAGCGGAAGTAAGGTCAAGAACATTCTAAATCGACTCATCATGGGTCAAGTTCTAAAAGCCATCACATGGGTGGAACGAAGGATCTTCCAAATAACATCATGACATGAGATGAGAGACATGATGATGGATCATGCATTCATAGGTTAAGACTTCTCCTCTCTGTTTAAATTTTGACCTTAATTTCTCATCGTACAAGTAGCAGGGATGAAATCAGAAACAGTGTCGTACTAAGCAAGGTCTCGTATTCCAGCTTCCAAGCAATTAATATTTGAACTGTTACTGCAGAAGCTAGGAATTTTATATGCCTTAAATACTGTTGTGATAAAAGTTATATCTGTTATCTTCTAGTCACTGGGTAATCAAGATGAAAATTGTTAGAACTGGTAAGCAAAAAGATGAACTCAATTAGGTCTTTAGAATTAATAATCTTACATTAAAATATACTAAAGATAATTAAGACTGACCATCGTTTGAATTAGAACCCTGAGAACACAATCAGTTTTCATCTACTAGCGAAAAAATAAATAGAGAGAATTAATTAGAGACTAATAATAAGATTAGGCATTAATCAAGCAGGCACCCAAGCAGTAGCGAAAACGGCATTGTGACCTTTCCATGTAAGTACAAGATCACCTTCTTCCTTCTTCAATCCCCACCCAGCTGCATGTTCATCAAGCATGGTTTTCACTTCTGAAACTGCTTCTTCTCCAAAATTAATCCCTTGGAATCCTGCATTTCTCATTCGCTGCACCCAATGGCTCTTTAGTTCAAGCCTCTCAACCCTCTGTAGACCATCATGTGCAACCACATTCTCTATTTTCCAACAAATGTCAGCTTCATACCACTGCCTTTGCTTGCTTCCCTGTGGAAGAAATGTGTCCACAGTATCGTAAGGTATCCATAAATAGTTGAAAGCTGATCTTAATCTACACACCAAATTATCTGATGTAAAATCTGCATCTTCATCGACTAGTAGGACAATGGTTGGGTTTAAACTTCTTAACGCTTTGAGAAACATCGTTCTAACTGATGGAGTGGAGGAAGGCTCGAGAAAGTAAGGATTCGAATTCGTGTTAAGAATTGGTGAAAGGGTTTCATCTGGTATATAGTGAAGCATCATGTGGCAGTTTATAACTAGAGCCTCCCCACTTTCTGCGTACACAAAATGTTGCATCCGGATGTGATCGATCAAAGAAGAAAACCCATCAGCATAACTTGAACGAATCACTCTGAATTCCATCATTATATTTCTAGACCTGGCGAAGTTAATCAGCTTTAAACCCAACTCCTCGTATGAAAGATCAAGTTTTGGTGGTACATCTTCTGTGGCACCAACTACTGTGAGCTTCAGCCGTGGTAGCACCTCGAACCGACTAGCGATAGCATCAACAAGGGTAGGGATTTGCATGCAGTGAGTCAAGCTTAAATCAACAATATGAATAACTGAATACCCCTCAACTGCTTCTAATATTGCTGCATTTGCGGCAGTGAAGCCGAAGCGATGCCATGGAGTTAAGTCCACAAAGCTAGCGAGCTCTATGACGGAGAATTTATGGCTCTCGAGGGAAAGATTGTAGTGAGCATTTTCCATGGCAGCAAGCATTTTGCAAGTACCACTTTTTGCAGCTCGAGTGATGAGAGCGCGAAGGAAGGCACATGTTAGACGCTGATTAGAATCACCATCTGGGGGTGCAATGTTGTTAAGGACCCATAAGATTTGCTGGGTGAGAGTGGCATCATTGATTTCGATTGCATTTGCGCAATGAACTAAAAGTTGTTCCATGCAGTTTGCATCACCGAAATTTCCCAAGGATTTTGATGAAGGGAAACCAGGCCATGGGCGAGTCCTGTGAAATTGGTTCTTGTTCATGGTGAGGTTTGAAAAAGAAGCAGTTCGATGCAAAAGTTGTGGTGGGGTTTCAGTGTATTGCATCATGAGGAGAGATAGATAGACAGAGTACAAAATTGAGAAAAGAACAAAAAGAAAAGAGAATATGGGAATCAGAAATCAGAAGAGAGCAGAAACAGAGAAAGAGACCAGACTAGTAGTGGGTACCTTTGCCACCGGGAAACGTTCCAAGTAGCGGTGAAAGTGTAATACAAAGCGACTACAGTTTGGGAGAATTCTGCAAATGAATCCTAGAAAATAGACTCTTCAGCTTTACCTCAGGATTCTATTATCTTCTTCCGGAAGGAAGAAAAGGGACAGATCAAGAGTAAAGCGTCATCCCCCAAAAAAAAACTTGAGTGAAGTCAAATTAGGCAAAAGAGACCTATCTTTTTACCCTATCAGCCTTGTCAGTTCTTAAATATAAGGGCTGCAGTAAGTTTATAGAACCTCATCAAACAAACCTTTTCATGATAACAAAAAAGGCTCTAATCCCTCTTCCTCATATCCATTTTTCTGCTTTATTTATCAGGTGTGTGTTCGAGAAAGAGAGTAAAAGAAAGACCAAAGATTAATATAAATTAAGACTTATTGAGAGAGGAAAGATATATTTATCATATATGGTTCTGTTGGATTTTGGTCGCATGTGAAATAGCCGGCCAAGAAGTTGTCCCTTTGTGGGAGTCGGGATTTTGTCAACACTCAAGCAGTGGGGATTGAAGGCAGTTAACCTTTTGGCTCACCCACTCACAGGCCATCATGTATCTATCATCAACAAATCATTTTTATGCAGTTTCTTTTTCTTCTTTTTTTCTCCATCATTTCTCTTCCTCTATCTTTGTCTAATGATTGTTTTATAAATATGAACTTGATTTTTTATACCTTACTATGGTATTTCAATTGTCCATCTAGGTGGGGCTGAACTATCAAGGCACATTTGATTATTTATGAACAAATGAATAAGGGTCCCGCAAACCACTCATGGCAGCCAAATCTCTACAAACATACTTCCATAAAACAAAGGGATGGTCATTGTCTTGGCCAACGAAGAATTTATATGTCATCTTTAATAATTCGTGAATTCATATATATCACGGCAGTAGATATTTAATATAAAAAGCTTAATGGCTTAGAAGATAGCTCTCTCTCTCCTTAAGATAAATTTTCAATTATTTTCTATTTTGGAGTTCTAGATCTTACATATTATTATCTTATTAATAATTATTGTGCATTCACCCAGTTAAAATAACGTTCTAATATGATATCAAAATTAAAGATGATATTTAGAGAAACGAAGAACCATCTTTGGCCCAAGCTTTTCTTTAAATAGCAGTAATTACTAATTACAACAATGAGTTTGTGGAAGATGACGATATCAGTATTTCTGTCACCTTTCAAATTCATTGCCAAACTCATCCTTTCTCAGTTGATCTAATCCAACACTTTCTTTTTATGTTTTATTAGCACATGCTATACTAGCTAGAGACAGCCCAACATTTGTGCTCTCTCTAGGGAATAATATATTGAAAACATTCTTTCTCTCTCCCGACAAATTTGAAGTTGTTTCGCAATCATATATAATTTCCAGGGTATAAATTATGTGTAATTATCCAGGACCATTTCGGATTTGCGCAGCATATTTGAACATGGGTTGTGAGTGAGAGAATATTGTACCATCATCTAACATGTGAAGATTGTATATATGGGTGCTCTCCTCTCTTGTAATGGGACCTTCCTGCAGTTTACACGTGATATGCTACTCTTTTTTGTTCCATAGTTAAATGGCTGATTACTGGTTCATCCCCCAAGCCCGCCATAAATTGACCACTCAATCATGCAACCAAGAATAAGGGGACCCCTTCTGTTTAATTTCTCCCTATCACTTGAAAGCTACAGAATGAATTACCTTCATTTTCTCTCCTTTTGTATCATTTTACCTAGCCAATATCACTGCCCGATCTTGAAGATTTAAAGATTTCATTATAGTTACATATATGCCATAATCATGTCCATTAATTAAATCATGGATCCAGTAGTAATTAAATCATGTTATATATCTTTGTAGATATATTACCAACCCAAGATCTCAAAAAGTTGCATTAATAAAAGTTATACTCTGTTGTTTTCTTTCCTACCAAACATATATTTATGCATAGTTTTCATGCATGCATGTTACCTAAGTTTGATTGTACAAAATATAAAAGGTAATGTAGCTAGTTGGAAAACTGACTCAACTTTCTTTATAGATTTTTATAATAATTTGCAGCTTGTCGAAATGCATGCAGCTAAAGAAGAGCAAAAGAAGAATCCCAGGGAAGCAAATAAGGAAATTCATATAAGTTAAACAGTGGAATTTAATAATAGATTTTGAGAATTTTGAGGATTCCTAAGCTTGAGGTGCAAGGACAAGAAGACATGCGAGTTAAGGATGTAATTTGAACTTGTTTTGGAATTTATCACAGGGAATTCTCCGGCATCGATGGCTTTTGGTTTTCCTCCATTAAGGCACCATAGAAAACAAAAGTGGTGGCATGAAAGCAAGCAAAGTAACCATGTGCTCAAAGATACCCATATTCTTATTGGTAAGCAATTAATTGAACTCTTATTAAATTCTGTTTGCAGACTGCTGGCATAGTTTTAATTATATAAGTTTGAAAAACGATGTTGAATTGAACTTATGATTATCAGTATCTTACGATATATAATATATACTCTATGATATGATATAATATAAATGAAAAATGATATGTATTTTAAGATATATCGAAATAATACAATATAATAAACATATTATATAATACGATACATATTACTGGTACATGTCAATATACATTTTTAAAGAAAACAAATATATAATAGAAGTATTTATAAAAAATCTTAAATTTGTAAGAGTATGTGAATTTTTTAAAAAAGATGATACCCTTGATGCAAAATTTTTATTATTTAAAAACATATTTTAAAATACAATAAGATATATAATATATAATACAAAAATTTTAATATGTAATACGCATTACGATATACAATCCAATTTTCATGATTTGAACTTGCCAAAAGCACAAGCGAGCCAAAGGCAAAAAAGACACCAGCTTCGAATGTTGAGCAAGAGGAAGAAGGACAACGCCTTTTCATGCTGAATTAGGTTGAATTTAGATTAGCAATTGTTAATTTTTATATAATGTTAGGCCAAAATTATCCGCCCAATCATTAGTAAGAGATTGTTGTTCTCTTTTGAGTGGGGTAACATATAGAAAATTAAGCATTATTTACGTGTTATCATCTTGCTAGATTTTTTTATTTTTATATTAAACTAAAATTTAATTTTAGTCTTCAACTACCTCTTATTTAATATGTACTGATTATAGGAAAGATCGTGACAACTTTGAAAGCATATGATGTATCTAATAGAGATTGGCATAATGGTACTACTTGTACTAAATTAATAGGCCAAAAGACTTATTCCCACCTAAGGTATAGTAAACTCCCCAATTCCCACCCTTTAACTTTTAAAAACCTAAACACCTACTTATAATTTGAAAAATTAATAATTTCTCTCCAAAATTAAGTTAGGATTAAGGTTTAAATCATCATTTAATAATAATATTTAAAGTTTATATCATTTTACCCCCTAATTTGAAAAACTAATAATTTTTCTCAAAATTAAATTTTAAAAAGTGACATTTTCCCCTCTACCTAGGGTTTTCAATTTCGTTGAAGAATTTTAGCCAAAGATGGCCGATCTCTCCCTCCCAGTGTCGTCTCTTCCTTCGGTGCTTAATATCAGACAAATGACGTCTGAATTTGATAGAATCTAGACAAAATCCAAACGAAGGATCGAAACTCTTTATCTAGATCTTTGTAGTCTATACAAAGTCGACTTTGTCTGGATGACAATCCAGACAAGGAGATCAGTCTCGTCTGAATTATTGTCATCATCCAGACAAAGTCGACTTCATTTGGACGATGAAGATCTAGACAAAAAGTTTCAACTCTTCGTCTGGATTTCATCGAATCTAGATGTTATCAGTCTGATATTGAGCATTAGAGAGAGAGACGACACCAGGAGGGAGAGAGATTGGCCATCGTTGGTCGAAAATTCACCGACGAATTTGGAAACCGTAGGTAAGGGGGAAAATGTCACTTTTCAAAACTTAATTTTGAGGAAAATTATTAGTTTTTCAAATTAAGGGGGTAAAATGATATAAAATCCAAATATTATTGTTAAATGATGATTTTACCCTTAACCCTAACTTAATTTTAGAGAAAGATTATTAGTTTTTCAAATTATGGGTGGGTGTTTGAGTTTTTAAAAGTTGAAGGGTGGGAGTTTGAGATTTTACTATACCTTAGGTGGGAATAAGTCTTTTAGCTAAATTAATATTAGCTATTGATTAATGGCCAAAGTACTCTTTTCCACCTAAGTTTGAATGCAAAGACAAATACACATTTGTTGAGTTTCAAAAACTCAAATATTCACTCATGAGTTAACTACTGTTAAAATTTTCTGTTAGAGACAAGGGTAAAATCGTTATTTTACCACTAAACCCTAAAAATTTATGAAAAACTAACAAATTTTTTCATAATTAAGTTTTTAAAAAAATCACTTTTTCTTCTTAGGATTTCAAAATCCTCCTTTCAATTTTCGACAACTGACTCCGATCGAGCTATCTTTTTCCTCCGTTGTCGACAATGGACGATAACATTTTATCAACGCAGTCCGTGAACAACGAAAGCTTCATCATGAATCATCTTATTAATCTTGACAATAATGAAGATAAAGTTTTCGTCGTTGTTTAGATCTAGACGAACATTTATAATTGTACAAAGAAAGCAACTTAAATTATTTGACACGATATGATATTTATATGGTCTACCTGAAATGAATTGAACTAGCGTAAAACTTTCATACACAATTGTTCAATTGGTTAAAATCTCAATTCTTTCCACACTCTTAGAGAAGACAAATGCGGAAGAACGAGATTGGGAGGACTTGCTAAGAAATCAATTTTGGTGTTCAAGGGGAAGTCAGGAAAATTAGGCGGACAATAACGATACTTCTTGTACTAAATTAATATTAGGCATTGATTAATTAGTTTACTAATATTTATTAATTGTGGGTTATGAGTTGTCGCTAAATCACAAAATTGCTTTCGTCGATCTTCTGTTGTACTTTTGCGACTGCTGAGACCTTCACGTGTCAAATACGATTAGCTACCATGGGTAAATAAACAATTGAGAAAATATATTCGACTTTAAATTAATGTTCCAAAATATACCCGATTAAATGTCAAGCTACCATGTAAAAGGAGTCAACGATAGTTCCAATTCCGGTGGGTGAATTGGATGTTAACAGAGCCATGGGCCTGGCTAAGCCCAAAGTCCACACCAACTTCTCTATGGCTATTTTTTTTTTTTGGTTTTTGGGTCATCCTTTCTTCAAGGTTTTCCAGAACTGGGATATCGTCTGATGAATCATCCCTTCACCTTTCAGGCATTCTTATTATCGTCTCAAAAGTGTTGCATTGAATGGTCTAATGAGGATAAATGTTTGAGGTTTATATATACAAGAAAAACCAACTGAGAAATGAGACAACTCATTAAATGCTAACTCTATCTGAATCTTTCAAGTCACAAATCTAGTACGTAAATATATTTTTAGACTGATGATGCATGAAGGCAACTTGTTGATCGATGATTCTTCATCGTTACATGCAGAATGGAACTTCCAATCCAATCACTGCTGGAATGGAATATTAAAGTCTAATAAACAAGTTGGAAGAAATTTTTTATAAACATATAATACATCATGGAGGCCTGCAGCCAGTGCCAGATCTTAGCTAGATGTAATTAACTATGACATAATGGGCTTCCTTGGATCCCCCCTGCAATATCAGTAATCCCATCTCATCACTACTGCAAAATACCAGTACCCTGAACCAAACCTTTTTCTTTTTTGGTGGGAAAAGTTCGAAGAAATATAGTGAGAGGGTGGAGATGTGATATGTTCACGTGGGAGAAAACATTCTTTGGGGTTGAGAATGGTATGTGTCTTCCCCAGAGTTTAAGCCTTGCTTTTTAAAAGCTACTCCTGTCTGTCAACCATATCCGCTCACCCCAACACTTTGTTCCATCAACTTGGGTTAACCCATCACCTGAGCACTCCAGTCTCCATGTTGGTTCAGGTAATAGAAAGATCACATTTTATAGTACATAAATGTGTCATATATTTATATTATGGTTTGAATCTACACTAGATTGCTTTATGATTTCAAGTACTAACGAATGTCAATAAAAACATTTAATTTAGGGAAATTATAAAAAACAGCCAAAATACCCCCTATTAAGCAAAAATGCCTAAATTCACTATTCTTAAGCAAAAATGCCCATAGCTTTTTCTAAAATGCCAAAATTACCCCTCCCCTCGTCTCATTTATATAAACTCTCTCACTCTCATTACATATATTTCTTATATCACTTAAATACTTACTTTCACTCTCATTTTTATTTAATATCAATTACTGCGGGTTCGTTCGGAAAGAAGAAATTCATATTTCTGAATTCGAATAAAAAAAATCAATTCGTGAAAACTATATTGAAAATAATATATTATGAATAAATAGATATATTGAAATACCCTAAAATGTCAATAATAAAAAAATTACTCGAAAATCTAAAAAAACATATCTGAATTTCAAAAACTACACGTTCAAATAGCTTATGAACGAGAAAACCGAAAAATAGATTAAAAATTTCATAATTACATCGTAAAACGTGTCTAAAAAAGCACATTATAATTACAAATATGAAATTTGAAAATTTCATATCAAAAAAGTCTAGCCCGGTCACAAACAAACTCAAAATCATAAAAACCGAAAATCCTAAATTTGATAAAATAAAAAAATTGCATAATACATATTGAAACAGTTTTATTTTGGCCTCCAAATTCAGTGCAACCAGCAAAGCTGGTTGTCGTTATAGAGCTCAAAACGAGCTTCACGTTGATATATTACAGGCCCCGTAACTCCTCCCGGATTAAAAGTTATGGTCGTTCAAAGTCTATCTCATATAAACCCTATAGTTTTAAAAAAAGTTAATTTCCCCCCAACCCACTGTATACACAGCAACAGCCCACTGTCACGTGGCAAATTTCAAAAAAGCCCATAGTGGACTGAAGACTCTCACACAGCTCCCTAATATTTTGAAAATACTATTAAACCCCCTAACCCACTGTCGACAGTGGGAAACACTGTTCCCACTGTCGACTATCGATCGCTTCGGAATGAATTTTCGGCCAAAAATTCATCGTTTCAGCCTCCAATTTCAACACAAATCAAATCTACAAAGATTATAACACAAAACCCCTCAACCAATTTAACGAAAACAACAAAGAATCAAAACAATTCAAACATTATTCAAAATCGAAACCCTAAACCCTAAACCGCAAAATCTCACTCAAATCTCAATAATATGAACAATAACTTGATTCAAACAAGATGACGGAAGATATTCTAATGTGTTGTGCCATTTTTGGTTGCCAGAAACCACGAAAATCATCGAAAATCCGGCCGACAGTGCGATGACAGTGAGACAGGGGAAAATTTCGAATTTTTCCCTGTTTTTAAACGGTAATTTCACAGTGGGAACAGGAAAAATTTGCTGGGTTTATATATGGGCAGTTTCGATATTTCACAAAAGTTGGGTATTTTTGCTTTAATCTGAATTTTTTGAGTAATTTTTCTTAAACCCCCTTACTTTTACCTATTTTTTTATAATTTCCCTTTAATTTATTGTATTTGTTCATTTATAAAATCAGTGAACAAAGTATACAAAACTCCTCGCTAGTCCAGCACATGGCCTGTTCTGTACGAGAATTGTTTTGATTATAACGTAGAAAACGTCTTTATGTAACAAAAACAAAAGGCTGGGTTAACAGTAGTCAACTATTGACAGAGAAGAACATGCTTTTGGGGAAAGCCAGAAGTTGAAGAACTACAAGAACGTGGTTCATGAATGAATCCCAAAGGTAATGCTATGAATTTGATTGCCGGTCCAACATAAATATAAAATCAGTGAACAAAGTATACAAAACTCCTCTCTAGTCCAGCACATGGCCTGTTCTGTACGAGAACTGTTTTGATTATAACGTAGAAAACGTTTTTACGTAACAAAAACAAAAGGCTGGGTTAACAGTAGTCAACTATTGATAGAGAAGAGTATGCTTTTGGGGAAAGCCAGAAATTGAAGAACTACAGGAACGTGGTTCATGAACGAATCCCAAAGGTAATGCTATGAATTTGATTGCCGGTCCAACATAATATAAAAGGTATTTTGCAGAGTAAAGCTGCAATGTAAGAGTTCATCCAACTTGGCCGTACTAAAATAAAGTATTGATTTGCAACTCAGATGAGATTCACCATATCATCAAGCATCTATGATTATTTTCCACTGTAGCAGATTGCGGATACCATTTCACTATTAAGAATCAATTTTGAGTAATTATTGTACCTTAATTATGATTACCTGAAGAAGCAGACAGATGTGTTTTGCAGAAAATTAAAATGAAACCAACACCAGCCTTCCAAACACAGTTGCAGTTAGTAACCGAGCAGCTCAGGGGCAGCAAAACTAAACTAATAGTTTAATTGTAAGCAAATAATTAATAAAACTAAGGGTACATATAATTGAGTATAAATTGATGTATTGTTATATAGTTCTCAAAGGTTTAATCATTGAATAGAGATAGTGACCGTTCCATAATCATTTAATCAAATAAGTTAAAAATTTAATTTTGATATATCATCGTAAAAGATTTAAACTTATATTTTTTTTTTATACATAAAATTTTTTTATTAGTCAAACTTTCTATTGGGGTGTATATATGATATTACTGGTCACTAACATGCCTATGGCAAATCACAAGATAGCAACGTCATCCCAATCCACATTCGGGTAGACCCCAAAAGCCAACTTGCTATCCAACTTGTTATAATAATAATTAATCTCAATCAAATCAAACCCACTCTTTTTCTTCTTCTTCCTCCACTCGTATCTTTGCAAATATGTGTATAATTCTCAAATACTTTTAAAATAAAACATTAGCAAAAAGATTAGTCCAATAATTAAGGAGGCGGCGTGGCATGCCATTCAATTTCATTAAGTCCTTTTCAATTAGTACTTGTAGGTGTTTATTCGGCAATTTCGTGGCCCTCATGATAGCTGAACCTAACATTTTGCTTTGGATCTCTCTTATGATAAAGGAAAATAATAATTATTATATTATATGGATAAGATTTGTCAATTCTAATGGGGGATACAACATATACCTACCACAAGAATAAACACAGCAAACAGTATAATTTATCTTTTTTATTTTATAATCAGACTTTATCGATATTTATTAGATAAATAAATTTAAAATATAGTAATTAAATCAATAACTACTATATAAAATAAATTAAAATTTTACAAACTTAAATCTTTACCTTAAAAGATTTTAATTTTTCATCCATTTAGTTATATTTTGGAGTCACTTTATCCTCTTACTATCAATATTTGATTGATGGAGTTATGATGTCAAGTGAAGGGCCATCTCCTCCTTGGGGAAACATAAAATATATATTATGAAATAGACAAGTCATAAGTTAAGCCAATTTGCGCAAGTTGCATAAAATTTTGCCCACACCAAACATGGATAGGGGACAAACCCACAAGGCTTATGCGTATAGGACTCAGCAAGTTCTTCATTTCTATCTTTCAATAATGAATTAACAGGCAGCAACTGCATTGGGCCCTTCCATCAAAACTATCAATAATATCTTATTCTATAATTATACACATAAATCCGTATTAATTTATATACCCCTATAATAATAATATAAATTCAATGACACTTAATATAAGTGAAGTCCGCATCACACCGTCTCTTTCTTTTATCTTGCTTTAAGTATTTTAATATTGGTCACTTTTAAAAAAAATTAATTTGGATAATAAATATCAATTATAATATTTTATATTAAATCCAATAAGCTAAAGTGTCATTGGACATAATTGAAAAAGTTAAAAAGAGTTTTGTGTAGATCGTGAGGAGTATGTTGCAAGGAATTAAAGTTTGTAAGAAAAGAGGGAGAAAGGGGAGAGGAGGGCATCCACTTGCAAATGCGGCGAGACGCAGCATTGCACAACACTATGAGATCTTTTCCAATTCCTAGAGTAGATCCGAGACCACCTTACCGATTTATTTACTTTTTTGTTAGAAAAGAAAAAAGGTAATTGGTGAAGAGTGAAGTGGTTCCCACCACTTACTGGAGGCGAAAGAAAGAAGAGAGAGAGAAAACTGTGCACCTAAAGCCCTTTAAACAAGGAAGAAAGATAGGACAGCTTAAATCTGAGAGAGGCGACATGAACCATAGTCTCGGCTTTCCATTGGTGAAAGAGACGTACAAAACCATGATACCTCTCTACCCCGGTACGTCTCTTTGATTTCTTCAACAGCGACCACCTCTCTTGGCATTTTCTGATCCAATCAGATAAATAAGAGATTACGAATTTAAATTCTTGTCTTTATTGATTTTGAAGAATTTTTTTTACCGTTTAAAACAAGATTAAATAGGATCCCGACAAATCGAATGCAATTGTCATCTCTATGCATGCTGCGTTTGTTTGTTGATACACCCACATTGGATTGTGTTCATTAAAATTAAATTAGCAGCCTAGTTAAACGGTGTTTAAGAATATTGGGAAGAGGGTTGCAAGATACCTTATAAAGCAAGCTTAATAAAAGATTTAATATTTCGCCGTAAAAATTGACAAATTCCTAAAAAAAAAAAAAAACTAATAATTTGCTGTTTACATCTTTCAAAACTGTTATAATTATATGCTTTGATTTCAAAGAAAAGAATAATTGTAATAGGTCAATCCCTGTAATACAACGTTTTACTTTAATAAAATTATCTAAAAATTCTCTCATCTTACATATTTTTTAAGTTTTTGGAATAGCACACAGTAAGCGATAAAATTCCAATCCTGTTTTGATATTTCAATATATATAAATATAGAGAGAGAGAGAGAGAGAGAGAGAGAGACACGTATGCTCCATTCCAATGAGATGATGCTCGACCTCCTGGCCACTTTTTCTGTCGAGAATTTTTGTTAGGTATCTAGTTAGATTTTTGGTTACTTCCATCATCACCTGCTTCACATTTTGGTCAACCATCGGAACGATAAAAAATAATTAAATTTCGGATGAATGGAGGTAAGGTTGGAACCCAACAGAGTTAACTCGGCTTAAAAATAAATTAATTTGATTTAATTTAATTTTAAATTTATTTATTTTAAATATAAATTAAATTTGAGTAAAATAAATTATCTTATTTAAAATTGAATTAAACTTACCTTATAAAAAATTTAACTCAATTTAGTTTATATCTTTGATATATAATTCAATTTAACTTGAATTTAATTTATAATTTGATTCAAATTATATTGAATAATTATTAAATAATATTTTTTATTAATAAATCACAAATTTAAATAAAAAATTTAAATAATATATTATAATCATAAATTTAAAATATAAATTTAAACTAAATTCAAATTATTTTTTATATTAATTTAATAAATTTAAATTAAATTTAATTAAATAATTTTTACTGGAAATCAAATATTTTTTACCCGCACCAAATTAAAATAAAAAATATTTAAATTTGATTTGATACGGACCCACGTTTGACGGAGGGGAGCTAAGCTCAGAAGGCACTATTATTCAATTAATTTACCAAATGTAAGGTTCTTTTAATAAAGCAAAAACACGATAATATATATTTAGTCATCAATCAATCAATCAATCAATCAATCCTGTTCAATTGGGTTCAGGAAGAACTAATTTTTGTGGCTGAGAAAATCATGCGGGTCTACTCAAAACGATTTTACAAGTGGATCATGATCTACAATACTAACACACGCCTCATGATTCCCACCAATAGTTCCATTTTATTCAGGTCATATATTTAATAATATAACACAGAGGATTTTTAAAAAAAAAAAAACAGAGACAGAAATTCAGTCATTACCGGCTAATTCATATTTCTCTCTTCATATGTGAAGAGAATCCTCAACCGGTAATTACAAAAACTCGCCGGAATCTGATATATTCCAGGAAAATTGTCCCAAAAATTAAGAATACTACATTCTCTTGGTGAACGTTAATTCACAGAGCTAACAAAGCAAAACGTTCTTTAAACAAACAAGTTTAGCAGCTTCATTTCATCGCCTCCTCCATTGAGATACTGATGATTTCCTAGTCCACTTTCACCAAAACACGTGGTGGTAACTGACTCCTCTGAGTTTATTGACGGAGTTCCTCCCCGCCGTCTGATTATTTCCGGCTTCTTACATGGCGTAATTACTTGATTTGTGAGATTTGGTGTTAAGCAAAGATCCAGATCTGATGTTTGAAGCTTTGTGGTGATTGCTTCCTCCGATCGCTTACGTTTGGGTACTGCTTTGGATCTTGAACTGGAAAACCTGGAGTGAGAATTAGGAAATGGATTCTTTAACTTCCACATGTCTGTAGAATGAGTCACTTCAGCTTCAGACACTTCATCGGAAGCCTGGATTAAGGATCCGGCGTAGAGGAGCTCCGGTATGGGACGTATCGTCCGTCCGTTTAGAACAGCCTCCACCGCCGCCTGACACAGGGGCCAGTTTCCTGTCCACAAAAGCCCTACGGCTCCATTCACAGGATTCACAGTTCTTCCACACGCTTCAAACAACAAAGATTGAAACAAAGCTGCAACAAAGAGAAACCATAACAAACTGAACAAAGCAAACCAACGTTTAAACAGAATATTTGGATTGAATGAACAAGGTGAAAATATCAAGTACCAGGACGTTGAGATTCAGGAACGGCCGAAATGAAGGACATGAGACCGGCACGGCCAAAGAATTTCGCTACAAAAACCGTGGCGTGGCCCTGTGCCTCAGGTCTCTCAATCCACTGCAAACACGGACGCAAAATACACGACTCGCTGCAACCCTTTCGTAGAACTCGGCACCCGTTACAACTCATACCTCAACTCAGTTGAACTTGCAATCTTTTTATTCTTTTCCGGTTAATTTTTAATATAAAGAATCATATAAAGGCCGGCAAAGATTACAATGATGAGTTTTCCGGACTTACGAGAAGAGAAAATGGAAGAAAAGAGAGAGAACTGAAGCTTCGATGGTGAATGAGAGAACCGTATATATAGACAAAAAGAGAAGAGTGATGGGGTTAAAAATTAACTAGGGTTAGAGGAGTAGTTGTGCGGTGTTTTTTTGTTTAGAGAGTTTTGGGTTCGATTCCAAAGTCTTGGGCGTGAGCGGCTCCGTTTTTCCGCGCATGGCTGTTCCTCCACCGTTGGATTCCTTCATTTTCTTTTTTCCATTTTAATATAATTTTTGTGGTATCTGCTGCGGACGTTGATATTGGCGATTGTGGCTTCCATTATAATGATTTTCCAAGCTTTTAATTTTATATTCCAATTTAAAGTTGCCGTTCTCCAAATAGTCTGACGTCATCAGGAAAAATCTTTAACTGATAAAGGCCTATATTTGTTATCATCATAGGATGCCATTGTTAATGCTATAAATTCAATTTCAGAGAATCATTTAATTTTTATTTTCTTAAAAAAAAAAAAACTTAATTTTGATGGCTCCTGGATTCTCATAACCGATGTTTTTAAAGTAGAACTATCGAATCGATTATCTCACTATTTTATAATATATCTTGTTTGATTAAAAATTAATTAGTTTAATTTATTATTAAATTATGATAAATTTTTTAAATAATATCATCTTAATCAATAAATTTTAATTAAAAATTTATAAAAAAATAAAATCAATTAGATACCCAAACTTATAATAATTATAATATATCTTTTATAAGAAATTATAATTTTTTATCTGATTTTAATAAAATAATTAAATTAAAAAAATATTCTCTATACAAAAAAAAGATATTTTTTTAATTTTATTTTTAAACTTATATTTTTGTTATAAATTTTTAAAAATTTATCTCTTCTAATTTAAAATAATAAAATTATTCAAAAAATTAAATATTTTAAAAATATTTTAAAACTTACTCAAACTCAATTTTACTTATTTTAAGTAATTTAATTGAATTAATAAATAGATTATTTTTTAATATTAATTTGATTTAACCTATTAAACTGGCAGTAGGACCTGGCTTTCATAGCCTTGCTGGTACTCATAAATCAGAGATTTTACCTATTCCCGATAATTTTATTATAATTAAATAATAATAGTATTAACATTTTTTTTAAATTGGAAAATAGTTATTGGGGTTGTTTATTATTATTATTATAATAAATGATAAGGCGTTGGTGCGCGATCAGGAAACACTATTGTCGTTAGTGGCGAGGGATATAATTTATAATTCATTTTTCTATCTGTTTCTTTTGTACCGTACAAATTTGGTTGGGGGACACGTGGTGATTGCTCTCATCTAATATATTTTCCAACTTGGTCTATAATAACGTGAAATTTAGTTGAAACTTGAGTTCGAATATGAAAGTTAAATATTTAAAACTTAAATTCAAATTTTAAAGGTGTTTAGTTTAACAAATTTATGAATCTAAAAAAATTAGATATAAATTAATTAAAATAAAGTTATTTTTTTTTTTTTTTTAACAATAGTATAGAACAGAGTTGATAACTGAAGTGAGATTTGAGACATTAAAGAGAAATTAAATAGTAAAAGAGATGATTTAAATTTAGTCTAACAATATTTTAAGAGAATTTTTTTAGATTTACTTAGTATAATAATTATAAGGTCTCGATAAGCATGACCTAACCTTTTACTATTATATAATATTAATTATTTCCGGGAAAATTACTTACATGAATCAATCCTTGGTGTTATATTAAAGTAATTAATATAAATTGATTAAAATTAAACCCTTTTTATATATTTTTTCTTAACCATACTAACAAACTAAGTTTAAATCTTAGTTTGAATTTGGCTTTTTTTAAATAAATCAAATTTGAATATCTTTAATATAAATAATCAAATTAAATTCAAATTGAATTAAAGTCAAACTTAAGAAGAATTGAACCCTTACCTAATTTATAAAGTCAATTCAATTTGAAAAAAAGGAAAAAGGAAAAGTGTTTCTAGGAAATTAATTGCTTGTCTAAGAAGGAATCCATGTACCTTTTTTTAATATGCAAGTCAAAATATTTTTTCAACAATAAATAATTAAGAGAAAAGGAATTTGCAATGACCAAAGCGCTCCCCACACTTATAACATGAGGAAATTGATCCTAACCTAATGCGTTGTACTGGAAAACTCTAGTTGATCACAATTAATGCATGTAAATGAAATTACAAAAATGTCCCATAACTAATGAATAATAGTTTTATCTGGGATTCTGAGTTGACAATGAAACAAAGTAACTTTGGTTGAAAATTATGTCCACCTTCAATTATTGATCTTTTCTCCCTTGGATCTACGATACAGCCACTAATAAGGGCAAAAGATTATTTTCCACCGAGTTTCAGTATAATATCAAAAATTTATATATATTATAATTAATAAAAATTTAAATATTTACCCATTAATTAACTTTTATTAAAATGAAAGATAAAATCATTATCTTTTTTTAAAACCTTAAAAATTTATAACATTTTATCTTTTAGTTTAAAAAATTAACATTTTTTTTAAGATTAATTTTAAAATTTGATATTTTCTTTTTATTCGAATTTTCCTATGAACGACAGTCGCTTCCTCCTTCTTGACGATGGCTTCACCTCTAACGTCTTCACCTTTGACGTCTTCTTTCTATTTGAAACCCTCTCCTTTGATTAGATTCAAAGAATTTTAATGAAACCTTTGTTTGGATGACGAAGACGTCGTCGAGACGAATGATTTGGTTTAGATTTTTTAAATTTAGATAAAATCCAATAAGAGGAATAGGGTTGGATTCGAGCAGAGCCGAGCCGAGCCGAGTCGGCTCATAGCCAGCTCGGGCTCGGCTCAGTTTTTTTATGGTCGGTTCGAGCTCGACTCGAGCCAAACTTAACTCGGCTCGAGTTCGGCTCATTTTAGGTTAGGCTCATTTACGGCTCGGCTCGGCTCGTTTTTCATATCAAAACGACACCGTTTTGTATATATATATGGATCAAAACGACGTCGTTTTGTATAAAAAAATTTTAAAAAAAATTACTGAGCCAACCCGAGCCAACTAGAGCTTGGCTCGAGCTCGATCGAGCCGAACAGAGTCTGACTCGTTTAGGGCTCAAACCGAGCTGAATCGAGCTCAAGCTCGAGCTGGTTAGGTTCGAATCCAGCCCTAAAGAGGAAGAGGAATTCAGATAAAGAGAAGATGTAGGAAGGAGAGCTATCACCAAGAGAGAGAAAGCAATCTTTGCTAGTCGAAAAATCAATGTAAAATTTGGAGAGGAAATATTACTTTTTAAAATTAATCATAAGATAAAATTATTAGTGTTTTAAATAAAGAAGAAAAAATATTATAAATTTTAAGGATTTTAAAATTTAAAAGAAAATTGATGATTTTATTTTTTCTCCTAACAAAATTAAAAAAAAAAAAAGTGAGTATTTAAATTTTTAACTTTCATAATTGTACTTTTAAAATTATATTAAAATTTAAGTGAGAAATTGTCCTTTTCCACACTAACAAAACCTATTTTCCAATCTTACCCATGTAATTAATTATTCAGTACTTTATCAACTCAGATGGGGCAGAGACAAGAGGAGATTGAACAAGTGGTGTGTGTGAAATATGCGGCGCGTGAAAGTAGAAAGGTAACAGGTGAAAGGAAAGGAAGGGGTGGCGGTGGCGTCCTTATCTTGGTGTCACCATCTCCACTTGCAACTTGTGGTTTATTATCCCACGCAATCCAATTAATTGAGCCAAATGACCTCCACAACTATTGGGGGCGTCATTTTCCAATAAAATCCTTCTCCTTTCTTTGTTTGTCAAGTAATCTAACCATTGGGTTCCAATATTTTCCATTCGATAATGATTTCTGTTTCAAAGTTTTCCACGATTTCAAACTATTTAACATCAGAAAATAAATGCGATCAAGTTGAGAATATGTTGCCTTTTTCCTTTTTTTTCTTTTAATTAAATATATATATTTTCTAATATTTCAATTTTAAAATTAATAATACTTAATTGTTATTATCATAATGAAATGAATGATCATGCCCCCAAAACTAAGCCAGACTATAGGCATGTTAAATTGAGTTCGGCGTGATCTATTATGTTTATGAGTCATATTATATTAAGGTTTGTTAATTAACAAATCTTGTTGGTCAGATCAACCTATAGCCTTTGGTAAGTTAATCTGTGTGTTTTTATAGGTCAATTTAATATTTTGTGTATTTTTAATTATTATTATTTTTGTTGAGTCATATCAGATCAATCTGTAGGTCGTAACCCAAAACTCTCAACATAACCCATGAATCTAACATAAACTCAATTTTCGTATTATGTCAAAAAAAAAAAAGGGATTTAGGTTATGTAGCAAGTTGTATACAATTTATTTTTACTTATTATATTATTTGACATACTATTGAGGGTTCGCTAATACAATTTATTATTAGATTAAATAATTAATTATAATATTTGTATGATAACTTATAATCTAATTATACTTATAATAATATTTTTAGATTATTTAAGCCGTAATCTAAAAGTTAGTAGAGTTTACCTTTTCTTAACTGTTTGATTATTTGATTTAACAAATTTTTTTACTTTTCAAATTATGTTCCTTGAAAATTTTAAATTGAACAGTATTATATGTATATATAATTTTAATATATAATTTAGATATATAGATGACATATTATCATATGATTGAATATTATTTTATCTTTAATTTAAATTTATTAAATCATATAATAACGTATAATTTCTGTGCATTAATTATGTATAAAAAAAGTGTTTGCATAATTTTATTATTTTAAATTATTGGTAACAAATTTCTTCAAACACCCTGAAAGAAAAGTTGACAATTTGAATGGCGGTGCGATAGTAATTTAAAAAATGATTAGTCATTTTCAATATCCTATTTGTTTTCTTATATGAAATTTTCATGTGCTTCCTTAATTTGTATTTATTTTATTGAAGAAAAGCATGGATGTGCATCAAACTTTAGTTGGACTTAAAATCAAAAGATGAAGATATTTGTGTCCTAGGCAGTACTACAACAGGTAACATACTTGAAGGGAAAAAAACTATTTTTCTCATTTGATAATGCAAGAAGATAAGGTTAATTAGATATGTGGTTGAACATAACCTGTTAAAGGCTCTAGAAGAAGCCACGCACGCGCGCGCGCGTACACACACACACACACGTATATATAGAGTAAATAAGTATATTATAAACAAAACAAACCGAAATCTCAAGCGAAGAGGTAGAGAACAAACAAAATTCACTTTAGTAGAACACTTAAGATAGTGATATTATAACAAGATTCACAAGGTTAACCTATAAATACAAACATTCAAACAAACTTTCTCTTGAAAGCCTCTCTCTCTAAGTTATTATTCAGATAAAATTCAAGAAAAGGATACTACAAAATTATCCATTGAATACCCAAAAGATTCTTAAATTAAATGAATTCTCACATGTTGCTTGCTCTCAAGGTAAACATATCACTAGACCATCATTAGTAAAAATTCGATTGAGTCCTCTATATTTTTCTAAATGCATAAAAGGTGACATTTGTCAATCCATTCATCCACAAAATGGGTCATTCATATATTTTTATAGTTCTAATAGATATATCTATAAGATGGTTATATATGTACTTATTATCATCTTGCAATAAAACTTTTGCTAGATTGCTCACTCAAATAATTAAATTATGAGCATAATCAATTTTTAGACATACAGTCAAAAAAATTCGTCGTGATAATGCAGGTGAATTTTTGTTTTAAGTCTATATAATTATTATATGCTAAGTGGGATAACTATTGAACATATTGTTGCTCATGTTCACATACAAAATAGCTTAGCAGAACTCCAACTAATAGCTAGACTAAATACTAACGAGAACAAAACTTCTAGTTGCTACTTGGAGGTATGCTATTTTGCATGCAACACTTGTACACATTCATGACAATATGTATTTGATTTAGGGACGAAATATTTAATTTTTAAAGATGACGTTTTTGACGAATTTTTAACTCTTTAGGGCGAAAATTTTTGTCACCTTTTTTTTTTTTTTCATTTGTTGTAGTGATTAGGCTAACAAGTTATCACAAATTCTCTCCTATTCAAAGAGCTTTTAGTTAAGGGCCAAATATTTTCTAACTAAAAATTTTTATATATGTGATTTATGCTTCAATTGCTCCACTTCAATTATTCTAACCTAAGGAAAGCATCATTATTATCTCATTTTGATCCTTTTACAATGCAATATGAGCTAGAAGTTCAAAAGATAATCCATTTGCATCCACTAATCATAAAAAGAGTAATCAAATCACATACACCAGTTGTAAATGTTCCATCCCATACTGATGTCCTCATAGGACAACTATTGCCATGAGTCTAAGGAAAACCATAAGCATGGTACACTAATTTGTTTTAAATATGAAATCTCCAAAAAAGAAAAGAAGTAAATAATCAAAATATCCATATAGAGAAGGTCAATACTCATGAAGAGACTAATGACATAACTAATCATAAAACTCCAAAAGAGATTCAAATACTTAAAAATAATGAAGATACCTCAACAAGATTAAACTTTGAAATGTTATATTTTCTTTCCTATGATTTCTTTTTTTTTCTTTCTTCCTTTTTTGGTGTCGTCACCGGTCAGTTTCACTCTCCTTTTCCTTTTTCAGCATATCTTCAGACAAAGAACATCATATTTTCAACATATCTTTGGACAAAAACAACATTTTTGTCACTAGACGAAGACGTCGTAGTTGGGATAGTATAGGGGTACTGTAGAACATGAATGTGATATAGCTAAATTTTATATGCATTTTCTTTCTTGTTTTCTTCCGTATCCACTCTCCTTATATTCTTCTTTATTCTATTGAGATAATTCTATTTTTTAATTAGGTTTAGAATCTTTAATCTCCTCCTAATTTGTTTAAATTTATAAAATTGATCAAGTTATGTAAACATTTTAAAGAATTTAGTTTTATGTGCGTGAGAGGATCAACTAGCCACCATTTATTATTCTCATGGATGTGTGCTCAACAATTCTAGTGGTTTATCTTCATACCTAAGTACCTAACACACTTTTATATAAGTCAATTTAAAAAATCCAATTCCATTTTTGGCTAAGTGACTTGATTGCCATACATATGCGTATCTAACCTAAGTTAGGTCATATATTCATATCAATAAGACAACATGTACAAATAATATATATACATAACGATATATCATCATGTGATTGAGTATTATTTTATCTATAATTTTAAATTATTTAATTATATGATGACACATTATTATTTATACATAAAATTATATACATTATTTATATATATATACCCTACTCTATTAATATATGCACAAAGCACCACCATAATAAGAGTCATCATGACGGTTGCAATTAAGTTTACGAATTTTTGAAAGATTTTAATATTGTTTATAATTAGATTCTCACCGTAACAATCAATGAGTAGAAATGAAATAATTTAATTTCTGAGTTACAAGTAATGAGATTGGGATTTTACAAGAATAGATTCGGACTGAATAAAACTATATATATAAACTAATTTTATTATTTTATTTATACAAATTAATATGATAAAATATGATTAGATAATGTGATTGTTTATTTCTTTTATTTTAAAATCATCAAATTATGTATTATTATATCAAATTGTATAAATAAGTTAATAAAATTTGTTTTTATATATAGTATTATTAATTGGGATTTTACAAAAAATCAAGTTATCATATCATAAATTTGTACAAAATCTATGAACAAATTGGTGGGAGTCCTTTTAACCAACAACTTTTGTGCATAAGAACAAACAAAAGCTTAAACTAGACATATCGAGGGGCATGGCCCGACTTAATATTTTGGCATGGTTCGTGGAAAACACAATCTGCTACTGTAGTGGGTTGTGCCAAACTTGTGAGCTATATAGGTTGTGTTTGGACCAAGAAACCAAGCCGTGGGCCGATTCATCTTGACACAATACTATTCAACCTTTTTTAAAAGTAAATTAATATTATATATTTAGAAAACTGAAAAATTATTAATGATTATTAATACATTTTATATTTTTGATGATATTATATTTATTAATTATTAATATCTTTTAAGTTTTTTATGAGACATTAATATTTAATATAATTCATTTTATGTTCCCCATATATTATGGGTCATAATATAATATTTATTAATATTTTTGGATTACATTAATAATTAATATTTTGGAAACTCAATAGATATTATCAAAAAAATAATTAAAAATAAAAAATATACAAATTATATAATTTAGCAGCCCAACTTGTAGAAACACCCAAGTTGGCCCTCAAAGGCATGGCCTGAGGGCCTTGGGATGTGCCACAGACTTTATAATTTTAGTGGACAGGCTAGACCCAACTTTCTGGGCCCATCATTTGGTAGGCTTAGGCCCAACAAAACAAAAGATTTATGTACCCAACTCCACTTTGTTTATGCAATTTTTAACACAATCCAAATCAACTAATGTTTTCAACACTTCATATATATACAAAAATTTCCAAATTATATTTTCACTTGTATTCCAACTAGAGTATTCTTTTATCCTTATCAAAGAATAGAGTCCACCATTGCTCTTGAACGATGTTGAACTAAATGAGATACCACTCAAGTAGAGGTTTGAATAGTTATGTACTTAAGTGGTTGCCTTATGCTGTCAACTTCAGAATAAACTTTTAAGGACATAACAAAAATATAAAGAAGTGGTTATGCAGTATTTTCAATCACTCTTGTCTTCTCTACTCACTCGTAATCAATTTCACATATTTTCTATGTGGTCCATCCATTCCACTCAGTAGAAAAACATGATGTCTTAATTTTTTTCCTTTTAGGAAACTACTAAATTTCAAATAGGCATGAGATATCAGAATATATATTCGATTTACAAGTATAAAGATCGAAACTTATATTACACAAAATCAATTGGTTTGTGTTAAACAATACTTATATATCACTCTCTTCTGTTTTATTTATTAGGTGTGAGACTTTTAGTCTCCAACAGGTGGTGATGCAAGGCTGCTTCTTTCTATACACCTGAAGAAGAAGAATGCATGGAAACAAATACATGTCCTCCACAACTGGTGGCACCCGGTGTTCCTCCATTCGCGGAGGTTAGAGCAGGTGAGGCTTTCAGAGATGACATGATGGATGATAACGGCGGTGGCATCACCACCAACTACTCTGCAGATGAGTTCAAACGTGCTGATCAATCCATTGTGAGTTTTATTAATTTATCATCATCTTCTACTGCATAAAGACTTTTGTTAACCGCAAAGAATTCATTCAGTCTATATAAAGTATCAAACAACATGGCAATGTTCTGCTAGTATTTGAAGCATTTCATAATTGTTTGGATGTTGCGTTTTTCTTGTTCATAATGACTGATGAGTAATTCAGTTTATAAAACTGTAAACTTCTCTTTGTTCTATCACTTCAACTAGCAAATTTGCATGCCAAAGTATAATATATTTGAGGTTTTTTTCCCATATCTCCAAAACCTAAATTAAAAAAAGCCTTGTTCCACATGGTTTTGAGATGGGAGGCTTTATTTTTTAGCATGAGAAAATGAATAATATTTTCTTTTATAATATTGAAAGGTAGGTATAGATCCTTTTAGAAAGCTTTAATTGGTTAACAACAAAAACCCAAAAACAGCCTCCTCACTGATTCAGCCAACACATGGTTCCCCAACTCCAAGATTGGTTGTGCTAATAGACTTGAAGAAGTCGCCATGGGAACAAAAGCTACCTCTTCATAATCAACATCTTTGTCTCTGAACAAGATGATATTATTTTTATCTGAGACGAAGACACTCCGACGAAGACGATTTCGTCTTTGTTGAAGTTAATCGCTTTAATCAGTGGATGGGAACAAGTCGGCAAGAAAGATAGCCCAAGTGGAAGGACGAATGGGACCGGAGACGAATTTTGCTGTCTTCAGCGATGATTTCAAAACTCTAAAGCTGAAATTGCTACTTTTCAAACTTTGAGTGAGAGAAAATGTTAGTTTCAAACTGAGAGGGAAAAAATGTGATAAAACTTTAGTTTTTAAAATTATTTTGTTAAATAACTTTTTTTACCCTTAATTTTAATTGAAAATTTTAATAGAGTTTTGTTTATAGATGAGATTTTGGGTTTTTGAAAGTTGGAGAGTAAATGTTTAAGATTACACTTAACCTTGGGTGAGAACAAGTCTTTTGGCCTATTTGTTATAGTGTACATATTCCTAGTTCCACATAGTTGGCTTAACAGTTTTAGTATATAAAAATTGAATCATATTTTAGTCTTGTACTGAAATGTAGAGTAGGAGACTACTAAAATTCTCTCCCATCAATTAGTCACTACAAATGTTTGTTATTTAGAATTGTTAATACCCCCAAGAGTAGTAGTTTGAGTGACAAAAGAGAAAGTTTCATATATAAAAAAATATGAGTTCAAGTATTCTTTAACAACACATCAAAATCAAACCTTTGACTTATCTGATTCAATAGTTATAAGGTTGGTTATTAGACTTAGGGTTTGTTTGGCTCCGAAGGAATGGTCAAGCTTGAGTGGAGTTCCTTGTTACCAAAAAAAAATCATCAATGTTAGAAATTAGTTATTTAGTTATCAATGAACCCAAACATTATCTCAACATACAAACAACAAAGTATGAGCAACAAGAGGTTTAGTGTTGTCTTTTTGTTTGCACACAGTTTTAACACTGGAATTTACTCAAAGAAGAATTTGGTAAGACATTTAATCTCTGCACAATAGTTTTTAACATACAATGTTAACTCGAAACATTTTAGTCGAATGTGACCCTTTCTTCCCAAAAAAAGGCATATTGGACAAATTCACTAACAATAGTGTAGACTTACCTGTTGCGCTTCGATTAATTGTACACACTTCAGGACTTGAGGAGCTCACATTAGGTGCAGTATTTCCTAGTTGTTTCTTTGGCTTTGACGAATGTGGACAAATAAATTTTGATGTGCCAAACTTTCCTTGATTTAGTATCTCATCCAACTTGGTATTTCCTGTATGTAACATTTTTATGGTGGCTTTGAAAGTGCCAAACTCCTTCACAGTTGCATCAAACAACATTTGTTTGAGCCACTGACCTTTTGTTAACAAGGTGATTTTAATTTTATTCATTTGTTGTGTTGAAGCAGAAAAAGCCCATAGCTTTCTACAGCCATGTTTTACAGGGAAGACACGTACGTTATCTTGTCCACTTATGAGGGGATTTTGGCTCTCCTTCTCACAGTTCAGAAATGAAGGCCTTCCCTTCCTGGGCAATAGTTTACCATCTGAACCGATCATCAAATCCTGAAGCACTTGTGGCTCAAAAGTATCACTAAAGTTGCATAACAACCATGGTTTCTAAGCTTGTGGGATTTTACTTCATCATTGAATATAAAACGAAAGAAATGTTTGTCGTTGATGCCTTATCTATAAGGAAAGAAAATGAAACAGAATTTCTAGCTATCTCGAAGCCCATCCGAATTGGGTGGAAGCATTTGAAGAAGAAAATAATTCTAATCTACTCTGCAGAAGTAGTGCAGAGGTGATTAATGGAGAGACTATGAGAATAGTGTGTATCAAGATTGGAATTGTTTTTCCTTCACAGGGCTCGATCAAAGATATCTGCTGAAGCAAGTGCAGAATTGTTTTTGTGATTATGGAGGAGGGGCTGATTCAATCGATAAAATTTTACATTATTTAGGAGTTGTTTTTGTTGTGTATTGAGTAAGTCTGAGAATTTGTATTTCTGCTAT